>NW_027423041.1:600000-875347 GCF_048934315.1 Petromyzon marinus | reverse complement strand
TGTTACATCCTCGCCTCGAGAGTTTTATTATTTCTTTATTTCTTAATGGTCTGTTTATGACCGACATCTGGTTTTTCGTGTTTCTGGCTTACGGGTTTGATTATTATTAAAAATATATATATTGTTTGTCACGAAAGAAAGGAAAAAGAAATCTAGGTGTATGCATCCGTAAATATTCTTACGGATATTAATTGTGGAAAAAGGGCCGTATACAACATTCCGCCCTTTTAAAAATGATCGGTGGTCTGCCACCGGTTATTTTTAATATTAAAGAAAAATGCCTTTTTCCACCATGAACCATCAAGTTTGTGATTTTTCCTTACAACGCGCGCGTACGTGTCACAACTTAGCATGATTATATTTGAATTAATAAGGGATTTTTTTTTTGTCATAAGATAAGGAAGTATTCTACTGACTACATGTTATAGGGGAAGTTGTTGATTGAATTTTTTTTTTTTTTGGGGGGGGGGTTGTCAGGCCTTGACTCTACCTTTGTTCCTGGGCTCGAATGGTATGTGGCTTGTACCCGCGATTAGTCTCTTAAGTTCGGCATTCATTTTGGCCATATGGTATGCTAGGGTTAGGATAGCCATGGTTAATACGATCATTCCTGTTGCCCCTGTGATTCCCAGTCCCATCTGTTTATTCCTCTGATATCCGGCTTCTTCGGTTGCCCAAGTTAGGTCTGGTACGTTGATCTCTGACTCGCTGATGGCTAATTTCACTGTATGAAATTCCTTGCTGTTCAACAGGTTAGACAGAGTGCTGCTTATTTCAAACTTGTGGCTTCGGAGTGTGTTTACTACTTCTACTTCTGCTTGATGTAGGCTTTTGTCTAAATTATATAATACCTTGTCCCCTATGTGTACGAATGTTCCTCTTGGTACTGTGACCAGTGCGACGTGGCTTGGAATCGGCACTTTCATGGTTACGGAGTGTTGGTCCGTGGAAACGGTTGCCGTATCTAGAGGGGTGCTTACTAACCACTGAGCATCGGCTATCATGGCTACTGTTTCGGTTTTTTCTTTGGGTTTACTTAACTTGAACTTGCACGTTTCCCTAGAGCTTAGGTTTGACAGACCGCACATTATTTCTGCTGTATTGATTAGGAATGGCTCCCCTGGGCAGAGCCAGTGAACTTCTTTCATTATTTGGCACATGTTTATGTCAGGCACTAGGTACTTAAGGGGACCCTCTTCCTGGTAGGCCACCACTAAGGGGGTTTCCATCTTGGAGTAAATGTCATTATTCCATGTACCCACGTTCAATACTGTCCGCAATCGAAATACATTTCCGGGTTTAACCAGTGGTAAATTTAACAGGAATGCCAGCTGTCTGGTTTGGGGGTCTACATGTATGGGTGTGGCTGTACCCATGTTAAAGGCAATTTGTACTTGTGTTGGACTGATCGTTTCTGGGGATGCTGCTTGCAGCACATTCTTTATCAGTGTTGGAGTTACCAGATATGAAGGGATTTGTCCTTGGATAAGATCACTGATGCTGCCGCTGGTGCTACGCAACCAGTCTTGGATCAACCATTGAATTGGCTGTCGAGTACTCTCTTCTTCGTATAGGTCTTGGATTGCGAAACCCAATTCTTGAATTGTTAAGTTAATCATGGCGGAATGCAGGTTAACAAGAACTACGGTGTCTCTGAGGGTAGATCCCATTTCGATCAGATTATTTTGTTGGTGTTGGATTTGCCGACGGATTTGACGCATATCGAGCTGTAAATTCTCGACGCCTTGTGTGAGGTGTCCAATCTTCACGGCGTTGGATATGGATACTCCTAGTGTGATTAAGGAGCTAAGGCCGGAGAGTATTCCGAAGGCCCCTCCCATGCCGATCGATCTCTTGGGGCGTGTGGTGTTGGGAGTGGTGGGGGGAAGTATCATGGTTCTTTGTAATTGCTTCAGGATCGTTCCGATATTCAGTTCACTGTATCTTAGGAAGTCGTGGTACCAGATTAGGGTTGCTCTGGTAGCTGAGGGTGGTATCTTCCCGAAGTGTTTCTCTATTACTACGGCAGGTTCCAAGGAAACATAGACTTGTTGGGTTATTATTTTCGTTTCGGTCACTAGGAAGCCGGAAAAGTCTCTCAGCATCACCCCGGATTCTGGTCCTGGCTTGAGTAGATCTTGGCTGCCCTCTAGCTTGGCAAAGCAAGTCAGCAGGAGCGCGAGCAGGAGGGCTGCCATTCCCTGGAAAACATTTATACATTATCTTAGTGTCACATGCCCAATTTAGTTTAGCCCCCCCCCTTTTTGTCTCTTTATTCTTCCTCTTGTTCTCCCAGCACAGGGTACGGTTTGATTTGATTGATGTGTACCCACTTGTACTGCTGCTCTCTTCCTGTCTTTGTGATTTTTAGCTGATATACAACTGGGGACATTTTGTCAACAATCTCGTGTGGTCCTGTCCAGGAAGGGAGGAATTTCCTGCACTTCTGCTTTCTTTTTTCGTAATTGAGGTACAACACCTGGTCTCCGAGCTGGTATTCTGCGTGGCTGGCTTTTTGGTCATAGTATGCTTTGCTCCCCTGAGCCTCTGCTTGCAACTGGTCTCTGACCATAGCGAATGTGCTCTGTAGGTGACTGTTCAGTCCCGCTAGGTATTCAGTGGGCGTCATTGCCGTCGGGGTCTCGTCCTCCAGTGGGACATACAGCAGGTGCACTGGGAGGGTCATTAATCTCCCTGTCATGATCTCGAATGGTGTCCTGCCTGTAGCTCGGTTGGGTGTGGCTCGCATGGCCATCAATACTAGGGGTAGTTTCGTATCCCAGTCGCGTCCCGTGGTGGACACATATTTCTTTAGGAGGCTCACGATGGTCCTGTTGGCTCTTTCCACCTGTCCTGAGGATTGTGGATGGTAGGCGATGTGTAGTTGTCTTCTTACTCCCAACATCTTCCACACTTCTGTGATGACTTCGGCTGTGAAGTGGCTTCCTTTGTCTGAATCGATTGTTGACGGTAGGCCCCACCTACTGAATATTTGGTTGATCAGTAGGATAGCTGTCGTTTCCGCGGTGTTGTTGGGTGCTGGTAAACACTCTATCCATTTGGAGAATGCACAGGTCACAGTCAGCATGTATTTATTTCCTTTGGTTGATCGGTTGACAGGTCCTATCCAGTCGATTTGTAGGTTGGACCATGGATAGTCTGTTCCCCTCTTCTGTAGGGGTGCCCTATGCTGTGAGGTCGTTGGCTGGTACTTGCAACACACGAGGCAGTTGGACACATGTTCGTGTATGTCTTGACTCATTTTAGGCCAGTAGGCCACCTGCCGCAGCATCTGTCCTGTGTTCATCTCGCATCGGTGGCCGCTGCATGGTTCGTCGTGGGCATGTTGTAACATTATCTCTCGGTATTGTGAGGGGACTACCCATCTAGTTTTACCGTCTTTTTCGTTCGTATATACCAGTAGCCCTTTTCGTATTGAGAACCTTTTGATTTGGTTATGCATGATCTCGAGCTCTTTGTTGTCGTTCAGGTTGTCGGTAGTGATTGGTTTTCCTGTTGGATCCTGGATATGATCAGCCAGTGTTTTTAGGGTTTCGTCCTCTTGTTGCATTCTGACTAGATCTTCGGAAGGCTGTGCACTGTTCAATTGGGCTCTGACTCCAGCTTCTGCAGGGTTCTTCCCACTCCTGGTGATCAGTCTTATTACGGCAGGGTCTTGGTTCGTCGACTCTTGTTGTCCGTCTCTTTCGGTTTGGCTTTCTAGCTTCCACGGTGTGCCTTCCAGGCTTCCCGCTTTTGCGAGGGCGTCTGCCTGGTCATTTCCAGTTTTCTCTTGGCCAGGTATCTTGGAGTGCCCTTTGACCTTCTTCCAAAATATCTTCATATCTTTGTTCTGAACCATCGTATCTATGGCCTTGAACAGTTCTTGATGGTGAATTGGTTTATTTCTATGGTTCTTCATACCATTCTTTTTCCATATGGGCAAGTGGTGTAGGAAGCTGTGCTGTACGTAGTTGGAATCAGTACACACCACCATGGTCTGTATTTGGTTATTGGATGCCATTTGGACGGCGATGTGTACCCCGGCCAATTCTGCATACTGGTTGGACTTTGGTCCCAGTTGAAATCCCGCTTGAATCCCTGTGAGTGGGCCAGTTTCCCAAACGATTCCTGATCCGGCGTGGAGTTTGTTTTCCTTCATTTTGGAGCATCCATCGATGTACACCATTGGTAGGTCGGCGCATGTTTCCTTTTTGAAGGGCAGGTGCCTGTTGTCCTCCGGAGGTACCTTTGCGGCACATGCTTCTATGCTGTCTAGCGTGCAATCATGTAAGTCAGCCAGACCTTTGGCCATTGGACTTTTCTTGTTTTTTGCGTATTTTACTGTGATTGGTAGGCCTTGGAGTGTCAGTGCCCAATTGGCTATCCGGCTGCTGGTTACACGGCCCTCTCGAATCTTCTTACTATTGAGGTACGCCAAGGATTCATGATTCGTTTCTAGGATGATTTTCTCTCCGTTCAACAAGTTCCGAAAATGTTGTATAGCCCAGATGTTTCCGAATATTGCCTTCTCGCACTCAGAGAACTTTGTCTCTACCCCACGGAGGGCCTTGCTGGCATAGGCAATAATTCGTTTCCCTGCTTCCTGTATCTGGTATAGTACCGAGCTGATACTATGATCTGAGTATGCGGTCTCTAGGTAGTATTCTTTTCCTTTCTCTGGGTATGCCAGGCAGGATGCCCCTGTGATCTGTCGTTTTAATTCCTCCACTGCAGATTCCTGTTCTTGTCCCCATTCCCATGGTTCGTCTTTTTGAAGTAGTTTGACTAGGGGTCGAGCGATCCCTGCGTAGTCGTCCACGAACTGTCGAAGGTAGTTGCAGATCCCTAAGAAGCTCCGAAGGGTCGTGACTGTGGTGGGCGGTTTGAGCGCGTGGAGGGCTTCAAGTCTTTTCGTTTGGGGTAACATTCCTTCAGTGCCGATCTGGAACCCGAGGTAGTCCACCCTTTTACGTGCCCACTGTCCCTTTTGTATTGATATCTTTGCACCTGCTTCTTTTAACTGCTCGAGGGTATGCTGGAGGTTCTCGAGGTGTTCTTCCCATGAGGAGTCCTTGACCAGAATGTCGTCGACATAGACGATGGTGCCTCGCTCTTTTGCGTCACCCATTGCCTTGTGTAGGAATATGTTGAAGTCTGCAGGTGAATTTGAGTATCCAAATGGGCATCGGTTCCAAGTATACTGTATCCCGTTGAATGTGAAGGCCAACTTGTATTGATCTGCTTCTTTCACGGGCATGGTCCAGAAACCATTTGATAGGTCCATTGTGGTGAGTATTTTTGCGCCTTTTATTTGGTTGAGACTTTGGTCGATTTCCGCCATGGGCCATCGAGATAGGGGAACCGTTTTGTTGAGTTGCCTATAGTCGATGGTGAGTCGCCACTTGCCAGTGGGTTTTAGCACAGGCCAAATTGGTGAGTTGTAGGTTGAATTGCATTCCCGAATTATATTCTTCTTGAGTAGGTTTCCCAAGGTTTCTTGGATTGATTCGTAGGCGGCTAGTGGAATCTTGTATTGTTTCACGTATACCGCTGGTGCTCCCTCCAGGGTGGGAATAGATACCACATGTAGGTCGGTTTTGCCGCAGTCATAGGAGTCTTCTGAGAACAGGAAGTGGTATTTCTGGAGCAGTTGTCGGAGCTCGTTTCGTTGAGTGTCATTTTCAAGGGCGTCTGCCGCTTCAATTTGTTGTTCAATTTGTTCTTCTATTGTAGGGACTCTTTTTCCTTGGTCTGGGTCTAAGGCTTCTGTGATTCCTGGTAGCTCAGTGGGTTGTTTCCCTTGCGTTATTATCGGTTGAATTGCCTTTGCTTCACTGGAGTGGAATATGCTCTTGATCTTGTGTTGTCCTTCAAAAGTCCCCTGTTCACCTGTTTGACCACTAGTAGGCGGTATATACCCCACGAGGGGACAGTCCTTGGGAACTGCTGGTCGTAGGTCTGCTTCCTCAAGGTCCTTTCCCGGTTTATTTGTCAGCAGTTGAGTGGTTCGTATTCCTGCTGGACGCTTGGTTCTGTTCTTGGTTGTCTGTGATAGGTCGTTGAGTTCTGGTGTGGTTACTTGAATTCCCATAGAGTCTTCTGCGACTTCTTCCTCTTCTGGATCCCTATGCTGCTCCGGCATTGACTGTGCCCATATTTGTCGGGATTCAAGGTTCATAATGGGTTTAAGGCGATTCAGTAGTTCGATCCCAATGATCAGCTCTTTTCCTGGGTTCTGTACGACATATAATGGATGGCTCATGTTGACTTCGTTGAACTTGAGCTTCATCGTGACCTTGCCCAATGGTCGCATGTGGGTCCCTTCGCATCCAGAGTAGGTAAGCTTGCTTGGCATCATCTGCAGTGCTTCATTCTTCCTCTGGAGGGCAGTCTGGAGTTCGTTAAATAGGTCCCTGGATATCATTGATATTTCTGCTCCAGTATCACAAAGGCCCTGGCTGGTCAGTGTGTCTTGCAGTGTTACTTCCATGTGGACTCGCCCGACCGGTCCTGCGGGAATTAATTCTCCCAGATGGTACCCTTTGCCCTCTGGTATCACCTCGGCGACTGCTTTGGTGTTTCTTGAGTTTCCTATGTTTACTTGGTCTACTCTGGCGTTGGGTGTGCCCTCTTCCTGGGTGTGTTCTGTTGGTCTTCTTGTCTTTGGTGTTGGTATCGGAGTCTTCATACTCTCTTGGTGTCCTCTTTCCATCCGAATGTGGTGGGCGTATCGACTCCTGTTGGCTGACTGTGGTCTATGCTCGATTGCTAGTGGAGGCGGCAGTGGAAGACGATATGGTGTTTGATTCGGTGGGCGTCGGCCCCCGTGGTGTAGGTATGATTCATCACTCGCTCTTCCTCCTCCATAGTTCCAGGATCCGCCTCCTTCGGTATTCCATGGCTGTGTTGTCCGTGGATGCCAAGTCCCTCTTGCCTCGCTCCTCTCCCCACGTGGAGTGTTATTCAGCATGCCGTTGATGGGTGTTGATTGTAGTAGATTAGGCGCCCTCTCCAGGGGGGTTTCATGTCCATCCCGTATGGTGTTGTTATTATTTCTGGGACATTCGCTTCCCTCCAGATCAAGTCGTTCTTTATCTTTGGTGATGATGTGTGTTTTGGCTATGTTTGTGGTTCTTCGGCCGTTCACCCAGGCCGTGTGAGCCTTGCTTTCAATCTGGCGCAGGGAGGCAGTCTCGGGATCCAACATCATTCCTACTATCTTCATTATTTCAGGTCTTAGGGATTGGAAGAACATAACTTTTAATATTTTCCCTTCTTCTTGGGCGTTATCCACGTCGCCTGCGTAATACGCTCTCTTGAGGCGTAGGAGATAATCTCGTGGGTCCTCGTCTGCACGCTGAGTCATCAATTTTGCCGCATTCAATCCTTCAGACAGTGTGGAGTATTCCCCGAATCTCTTAACTACTACTCGGCTTAATTGCTTGAAATCGCTCCTGACCCTGTTGGGCAGGGAGGTTACCCATGGTCTGGCTGACTCATGCAAGCTTCTTGATAATAGACATGCTTTTTCTGCTGATTTACACAGACCCCGGATCTTAGCCTCCTGTCCTACTGTGGCTATGTGAGTGTGGATATCCCTGTTCTTGTTGTGTGGATCGAAGTAGGGAATTCTCACGAGCGCTTTATCCATTCGTTTGAGGGTTTTACTGTTAAAAGTGTGTTGTTCGTCGTCAGTGGTGTCTGTTCCTGAGGAGTGCTCACTCGAGCTGTCCCTGTCTTCGCTATCACTGCTGTCATGTTTCCTTTGCCTGTGCCGTGGTCTCCCTCTGTCCGAGGATTTGTATCTGTCCCGTGGCTTGTGTCCTTTGTTTTTCCTATGTGGGTCTGGTGAATCGTGCTTGTGGGTTGGTGTGTGTGATCTCCTTGAGCTGTGTCTATGTGGTGAGTGTCTTTGTCCTTGACCTTCATACCGTCTATCACGTGCGTGGTGTCTGCTGGGTGATATGCTGCGTTTACGTTGGTCTCGTATTTTGTGACTGTCAGGATTCCTGTGTCTGTCTTCTGTGGTGCGGGTTGTTTTGCGTTGGTGAGTTTTATGTGTTGCGCGTCTCTCTGGGGAGCTGTCCCTGGTACCCGTGTCATGTCGGTCATGTTTACGTGAGGTGCGTTCCTCTGGTGAGCCGTCTGTGTCTGACTGGTCACTTTTGCGTGCTGTGCGCCTCTCTGGAGAGCTGTGGGTTCTACGTCGGTCGGGCTTGTGTGGAATGTGTCTTCCTAGTGAGCTGTCTCTGTCCTCTGCATCATATCGGTCATTTTTGCGTAGCGTGCGTCTTTCTGGCGAATTGTCTCTGTGCCACTCATTCCGCCCTGGTTCCGCCCCTTTTGGTGCTATTCGTACTGCGTATCCTGGCAATTTTATTTTGGGTTTTTGTGTCTCTCTAATTTCGAGGTTGTCATCCGCATGTTTTTCCACTTTTATCACTGTTTCTCCTTCCTTCCTCTCGAATTGCAAGGGGGTCTCTCTGTCAAAATTGCTTTCTTTGGTGGTCATACTTTTTGGGGATTTTGGCCCTGGGCTACGTATGCGTGGCTCGGAGTATGGTAAACTGCTACTCCCGTATGGGTTATGTGTATCAACGTCTGGGGGTTTCACTGGTGCAGCTAGCTCTGATCCTTTCTCTCCCACGAGGGCGCGCAGACGTTCTACCTCCCCCATCAGGGACAGTTTATCCTCTCTTTCCCTTTCAAATTTTTCCGCATTCCATGCCCTTTCCCTGTCTGTCTGTATGAGGAGGTGTGAGTCTAACCTTGCTATTTCCGCAATTTTTACATCACGTTCGGATTTGTTACATTTTATCACGTCCTTAAGAAGTTTTTTTCCGATGTTCCTTAATGTCCTCGATATGTGTCCCCTCCATATGTCTCTCTGTTCTGCCTGCTCTTTAGCAGTCCGGCCAGTACGTTTTAACACAAGTTCACGATATTGTTTTTCCATAGATTCCATCTCCTCCGGGGAGGTCCCCTCTGAGTCAGTGGTATGCGTTGGGGTGTCAGCCTCCGAATGTTGCAGATCCAGTTCCATCTATCTTATGTGGTGTACTTGATAGACTTAAGAGTGTATCTTAATTCTGACATTTCATTTGTGGTGTGAGTTACTCTGGAAATTCCCTTTGGAGCACGTATAAACAATTGTATCACAGGATATGGTCAGTTTGACTCGAGCAAATAATCTTACTTCAATTGTCTTTGTTATACCCTGCTACTCTGGAATTTCCCTTCAGAGTGCGTTTTTTTGTTTGCTTTACACCCGTTACAGTCACAGGGTAACGTTAGATCATAAAACCTTGGTTAATACAACAGTGATTTGTTCCTTAATTCAAGCATAAACTGTCTGCGAGAGATCCCGGACGACGCGCCCAATATGTTGTATATGTAGGTGTTATGAAAATTGATGAAAATAATGAAAATTAAATGAAATTTGAAATTAGCATAATTTATCCGAAATTATGTTAATTAGTGTAATTATGTGCATAAATTATGCTGATTCGAGAGATAATCGTATTAATTTATGCGAGTGGGCGTGGTTAGGATAATGCAGGTCGTTATGGATTATCAGGTCGAGCCTCAGTGACGAGGATTGTGTTATGAATTGGAATAACGCAATTAATCGTATGCAGTGACGCATGCGTTGTGAGCGTGAATGAGAGAGAGTCGATTCGACTCTGCTCTTTAATTCCGTATTATCGATAAGAATACGATTACTCTCGATTGAACATTACGGATTATGTGTGTTATGGATCATGTGGTGATAGTGTGCTTATGATAGGTCCCCAGGATTCAGATCTCATACGCAGAACAATATTATGCAGAATTTCAGGAAGAATCACACACAAACCTTCTGCTTTAATCAATTTTATTTCTAGCTAACTTTAATTTTTGGATAATATGAAAACTCAATCTCGGGATTTTGGAATTTCAACACAGCATGAACATGATACCATCACGATTGCGTTGTTTCACCTCGATAGCGGCACCTGTGGTTAATTCCCGACGTGTAACGCAATTGATCGGTTGTTGAGAGAGAGATTAAAAACATGCGAACTATTCTATCAAACCTTAACTTTATAATATGCAAACTCGTATGCTTGAATTGTTACACAACACGGCACTTGGTCTTTGATTCGTATCCAATCCTTAATACATCCTGATATGCGAAGCTATTATGCTTGAAATCGTCAGCACAGTACCACGTTGATGTTCGTTCATTGATTCATAATGATTATGCATTTAAAGCGTTCGACTGAAATACTTCGAATTGCCTTATCAACACCACTCGTTGGCCACAATGCTTCGTTACTTGAATTGTCAGACAAAACAGCATTCGGTCATTGATCATGCGCGGCCCTTAATGCAATTATTGTCACGTTGTTAACAATAGGATGACTGATTATTATGCAACGCTACTCGTTGACAGGGCACTCCAACCAGTATTATTCTTGGAGGCACAAATATGCGTTTGAATTCGTTATTTCATTCGTGGATACCGGCAAGATTATGCAGAAAGACAAATATTAACGAACGACTCAAGTATTCCTAATCAACTTCTCAACGCGACTCAATGGGTGGCGATGTTTCCTTTTGAGATCCTTATCTCGGGCCAATCTTTTAATTGATTGTGGCCAGACCCCTGGCAGGGAACCGGTTGAACCCGCTCTTCAACCCCGCGAGCGGCGCTCCGTGGTGAGGTGCCAAGAACGAATCCTTGTTAATGGGTCAGTTGGTAATTTATGCGGTTAGAAGTACAGCCCCAGCACAACATTACAGAGAAAATTATGAACACTCTTAAAAACGATAGATTATTCACTCGGTCGTTGCGATGTTTCCACAATCACGGATGGTTCAATGGCTTGAGGTTTTTAGGCTTTGTTAATGACCCGTGTGTGTGTGTTGAATGGTGTGAGTGGTGAAAGAGTAGGCCAATGTTCGGAATCGATTCTTTGCGTCAAGCAGACGTCTGGTTTGTGTGTAGTGGGGGGCAGTGTATCATACGTATCAGTTGATTCTTCTTTCAGTAGTTGGTTCGGACTCGACGGACGTTGGTGAACGAGTAGATGCGTTGTTGTAGCTGAGATGACCGTCTGGTAGACGGCGTTAGAAGCACGCCCGCAGCGGCACGCTGGTGCTCCGTCGTCGGCGGTTGTAGATTGCAGGCTCACGATTCGCTCGTGGTGGCGCTGGTGCTGGTTCTGGTGGCACGCTGGTGGCGCGCTGTTGGCACGCTCTGGTGCTGATGCTGGTGCTGATGGCACGCTGGTGGCGCGCGCTCCCTCTCCTTGAAGATGCGCGAACGCGCCCGTGCTGGTTCGCTGATAGCAGTTTCTCTCCACTGCTGGCTGAGCTGCTGCACGCTCTTGCTTGGCGTTGCTGGCCGCGCTCTTTCTCCTTGAAGATGCGCGAAAGCGCCCGTGCTGGTTCGCTGACAGCAGTTTCCTCCACTGCTGGATGAGCTACGCCGGCGCGCGCTCTTTCCGCTGCTGTAGTATCTGACGCTGCTGTAGTATCTGACGCTGCGCTCGCGAGCGACAGGTCAAGTTTTTCTTCTGCTGAGTTGAGTTGAGATGAGTCTTCTTCTGTTGAGCTGAGTTGAGATGAGTCTTCTTCTGTTGAGCTGCCCCCGAGGGCTGATGAGTTGATTTCAATGCTGAAACGGCTCCTTTTTATGCCAAAAATCTCTCCCCTTCTCGGCTCCCCCTCACGAGGTGGAGCTATCTTTGATCTGATCGTATGTCGGTGGGGGGGGGTTCGTGTGTCGGTGGTGGGGGGGGTTCGTGTGTCAGTGTGTATGTTTGTGTGTGTGTCATTTATGACATGGCCCTGTTCGGGTCTTTCCTCAAGCCATAAACATCAAGACAACAGACACCTCGATTCATCTTGGTGGCGTCTGGTTGTCTAATCCCTCCACCCAGAGAGAGGGGCGGGTTCCCCCCCCCTTTTCCGTACGCGTTCCGACGCACAAAGAAATGGTTAAGATTTTTTTTTAAGTTTAACATTTCACATCACAGTTGGTATCTTATCATACACAGTTATGATCCTGCTTGTGATTCATAGTATTTGATTTATTTCCAAGTGAAGATGCTCTTCCGAGCGTATGCATTTTATCACGTGCTGCAGGGAAAGACAAAGGTGGCCGGGAGCACCTCTTTATACTTTTGACTTATATTTCTCAAATACCATTTGGTCCCATGTTCGCCAAGACTCGTGTTTGTAACTACGTCCTCCCGACACCTCTCGGTTTTACCGAGGTTCGAATTGTTATGATGGAATTATTAAAAAGAAAAATAATTATCATCCTGAGTTTAAGAGGTCCATTTCTTGATTGTTGGAATCCATATCCCTTGGTTCTGTAAGGTTCTATAATGGAATGTCGTGTAAGGTTAACACGTTGTTATTATTAATATTATTTTGCAATTTTCTTTAAAACTTTCTTTGCCTGGTTGCCGTGTGTGGGGTGGGTGTGTCTCCTCATCAAACCCGGCTGGCTTTTCCAGATGGCCCCTTGTGATAAGGTGTAATTCCTGCTTCTCCGCGCTGTGAGAGAGACAAATGTGGTCGGGGTTGCTTGGAATATTGTTTAAACTCTTTCGCAAGTTTGCTCGTTGTCTCATTCCTTCTCGATAACCTTTGATGTGACTCGGTATTCTTGCTCCCAGCTTTGTTTTAACAGTAAAAGTATTAAAGGTGAAAATCATTTGATAGCGAATTAATCATTGGATAATAATTCACTGATGTATCTGGTGGCCTGTTCTTAATTGGAGTGAGCGTTAGGCTCGCTACTTTTATCTTATTCTTGTTGTTGCCTTTTAATTTTGTTGTTGTTGTTTTACTGGAAAATAAGGAAAAGAATATGTATACGATTTACCCTGTTGGCGTCTGGTGTCTGCTCTCTTGGTGTTCTGACCTCGGGGGGACCTTTCCTAAGGGGCCCATCAAACTCTTGTTCATCTGGAGATTTTCGCCGATAGCTGTTACATCCTCGCCTCGAGAGTTTTATTATTTCTTTATTTCTTAATGGTCTGTTTATGACCGACATCTGGTTTTTCGTGTTTCTGGCTTACGGGTTTGATTCATTATTAAAAATATATATATTGTTTATCACAAAAGAAAGGAAAAAGAAATCTAGGTGTATGCATCCGTAAATATTCTTACGGATATTAATTGTGGAAAAAGGGCCGTATACAACAATACCCATATGACAAGAAATGTTACAATACATAGCATGTATAAGAATTCAAATTCATGTCAACCACCACTCACCCTCCCCTCGACTTACTCCCACGCTCAGCCCTCCACTAGGGTACCCCCCCGCCCACACCGGTGGCAGAGGGCCTTGTTTGACCCAAGACACCTCTCCATCTTTCCACAGAGCTACAAGACAATCAGAGTCTAGTCGTCCTTCACATCGTCAGCAAGACGGATGAGGTGAGCTACGTCTGGCTGTGTGTGGCGCCGAGCGTGAAGATTTTCTTCTCTTCTGCGGCGTGCGTCCACGTCAACTTTCACCATCAAGCGTGCCCAGACTCCTCCACGGCTCCGCTGCCTCTCCTGCCCTCGTCCTCCTGCTTCTGCTCAGTCCGATCGCCCCCCTCTCCTCCCGCCCCTTGCCGTCTCTCTTCACACGCGCACTTCGACCTCCCTCGCCTTCCACGTCAGGAGGTACGCCCAAGATCACTCGTCCTGCCAGCACCAACGGCTCACCCATCGTCTGACCGTGTCTCCGTTCATGCAGGTAAGGGCACCATCACGGCGTAGCGGTTAGCGGCGCTGCGCCATTCTCGCTCACGGCCAATACCAGCGACAATTATTGGCCGTCCGTGAATGACGTCACGCACCTATGGGGGGGGGGGGGGGGGGGGGCGGGGTCAGACGTTCGTGACGATGTGTGACAAGGGGGGGGGGTTTGAGAAAAGTGACGTCACATCAAATTGCACAACTTGAAATAAAAATAAACACGTTCTACTTAATTAGACTTTGTGATGTTTTCTACCTACAACATCAGAGTGCAGCGCCAAATTAACGAGCTTTGTGACGTCATATTTGAGGGGGGTCTGACTTTTTGTGACGTCGTGCGACGATGGGGGGGTCAAAAATCCTCTAAAATCGCGTGACGCCATTTAAGGTCGGCCCCTTACCTGAAGCAGTCCTGAGCGTCACTTAGGTGGACTCAGCCATAATTAAGGAGGTGGTGAGGTGGGTGAGGGTGCTAACATCAGAATTTGAGAGACGAGCGGCCAGCCGTGGTTCTGTCCACACCAGCCCCTGGTGTTGTTCCACTGCGACCCTCACCGGTGCTCGCTAACAGCGCACGCCCAGTGGGAGTCGATGAGTCCGTGGGTTTCTGTGCGAGTCCGTGGGTCCATGTGTGGGTCTGTGGATGCGTCAGTCTACATTGGGGAGCCTGTCTTTGCAGTTTGGGGACTAGTGCAGCACTAGTGTGTAGTAGTGTATAGTGTAGTGTATAGTAGTGTAGTGTATAGTGTAGTGTATAGTAGTGTATAGTGTAGTGTGTAGTGTATAGTAGTGTAGTGTATAGTAGTGTATGGTGTAGTGTATAGCTTAGTGTATAGTGTAGTGTATAGTGTAGTGTATAGTAGTGTATAGTGTAGTGTATAGTAGTGTGTAGTGTATAGTAGTGCATATTGTAGTGTATAGTGTAGTGTATAGAAGTGTAGTGTATAGTGTAGTGTATAGTAGTGTATAGTGTATAGTTTAGTATACTAGTTATCACGTGACTAGTGCAGCTAGCGAGGTGGTGACCACACTCGTGCATCTCCACTCGTTCGTGCTTGCAAGTAAGCGCTCGTGTGTGTATGTGCACCCGCGTGTTTGTTCGTGTCTGTATGTACGCACACTGTTGCACGTGGTTCGCTCGTGTGGGTGTGTAGTGGAACGCACTGCTCATGAAAACGTTGCCTCGTTACGCGGTAAATGCTGCGGCACAACAGGAGGGAACTGCAGGGATGAGGCTCTCCGCTCTTGGTGATGTGAATTAAAACAGCGCCAAGGTGGAGAATCCTGTCCCTACAGCTCGTAGCTGTGACGGAGTGAGAGTGATCAGCGGACAGCCACCATGGTTGCCAGGTAAGGGGAGACTTCACCCGGAACTCTCCTCCACACGTGTTCCCCTTGAACATTGTCGCAATAAACGTACGATCAGGAATCTTTAAAATATTAGACCTTTGCTGTTCCGCAAGAATATTAACGCTCAAACTCGTATCGAACTCTTCATGAATTCACTTGGTCAAACAGTTCAGGTACTCGGCAAAGCATTTCACCACCCGGTATGCAACAGTTGAACAATCTACTCCAAATCAACACCGAAACGTCAAATCATCATCCACCATTGACTTCCACATCGATGGAAGCAATTTGCCATGACGACCAAGCCATTAAACACCGGAACAACGAACGTGCCATTCAAGTACATCTTGAAACCCATTATCTGAAGTAGTTTGTATTAAACAACAATAACTAAATAACGGAAACACGTTTACAATATTGAGCGAAGTTATAGTCACGGACTTTTTCCAACTTTAGGTCAACAGGACCACAAAAGCTCGGATATGTGGTGCATAATAAATGAATCAATCTGATTGAAATCATCAACTGGCTAAACACTTTCCGATTTCAACATCACCTTATAAAAGAATAACATTTTAAATATAAGCGCACAACTTTATCTATGTGATGAACGCTGCACTTTCCATTGTTTTCATGCAGGGGGCGCTGCAAACCTACGCACCCCCTGCATGGACGACGGAGGCGCAGGGACAGACATTCGATTACGTTGGAATCGATCTGCAGACGGCGGTCTTCTCGCACGGCTAGCTCCGTGTCGCCTTATCTCGATCCCGCAATCCCAAACAAGTGAAAGTCAGCATCGAACCGAAACCCCCCGCAAGGCCATCTACTTAACGTTGAGAGAAAATTCACACGAAATGTCCTTTTCAATGAAGTCTTCCACATGTAAATTGATACAAGCTTTTAATGAAGAAATAAAATCATCTAATTCAAAACACAACACAATTCAAAGATGTTTCATTTTAAAACTTCAAAACGGAGCATGGGGTACTTGCGTGAATGCGTCCTTCGTGTGCAAATGTTGTGACTTTCCTGGCCTGAAGGCCGTCAACGTGTTGGACCATTAAATGGTGCACAGCGTCTCAACAACAGCAGTGGGGTTTGCTTCAACCGATGGTCACGAACATCCAGACATGAATCAGCAAGGAGCATTTCTCGTCCCAGTTAGACAAAATCTACGTCAACACGTAAGACAAAACTACAATTCGTGTTGTAGAGAATGTACCTCCTCCTATACGTGTAACTTTCAAGTGGTATGCCTTGTAACTGATGAATGATCCGAGCGTGCTACCTATTTCAAAGACAATGAGTTGCTCCAGATGCTTCATGAAACACAAAAGTACCCTTTGACCTATATCACAAGAACAACGGGTCTCACCTGAGTCCTCTGTACAGGTTACTTTCAAACACACACACTTTGTCCTAACATCACTTATTCAATGTTTGACCCTTATAGATCAAATGTTACAAGAATGCACAAAACCAGACAAGTAAGAGCTAAGAACATAAATTACTGCAGTCACGAAAGCTTTAAATAAAAAAAAATTGGATTACTGCAGTGAAATATACTGCATCACGTTACATCGTATTAACAAGAAGCTTTTACCAAAAAGTTGCAGTCTGCTTCACAGTGTATGTAAAACATACTATTGTCATTCAAAACGAGTAGGCCATTGCATGCTGGCGTCTGAGTGAAAATGTAGCAAATTCTAAACATTACCTACAAACTACACAACTGAGATGACACATCAATCATCGCCCCCTACTGACAGGCTCTTGTCCACATGCAGGCCGGTGCAGGGCCACCACCTTGTGCCACACAGGGGCAGCTGCTACTTGGGGATGCTCTTCGAGTGTTTCAGACGAGGTACGACACCAAACTCTGAGTTGCTGAGGCGATTAATCAAGCACCATGTAAAAGCAATTATTATGATAACATAGTGAATGCTTGGGAGCTTATTGGCTCTTGTTCCTGGTTAGAGATCGACCCAACCCACGGGCCCACAAAGTGTTCAACTTCACATTCTTGTCATTAAAGGCCTGTGACAAAGGTGCATCTATTGTAGCGACATCGTCTCTGGCTTACACATCTACCGGGTCTCCACTTGTCTTTGTGTTGTCTGGGAGCACGTCCACCCACACCTCCACTTCCACAAACTGCTGGGAGTTGCCTCGCTCTGCCTCAGTCAGAATTCTCCTCCTGCTTCACGTTGCCTTCATCAATGTGAAGGTCCCATTCTGGAAATGAATCTTCATCTTCACATTTCACCTTTATACCTTTAAAAGTGTCCAAGCTGGGATTTTCTTCTGGTTCGTGTTTCATGAGGGATGGGCTCATTGCGGCACTTTGACTTTTACAAGCTGATTTCAGACTCCAACTCCGCTCCTTGTGATGCTTTTGTGTTCTCTGGTGTCTTCAAAGATTTGATGAATCTGCAAATGCCTTCACGCACACACTGCACTTGAAGGGTTTCTCTCCCGTGTGTGTTCTCTGGTGTGTTACAAGATGACATGAATCTGAAAACGCCTTGCCGCACAGAGTACACTTGAAGGGTTTCTCTCCTGTGTGTGTTCTCTGGTGTTTTTTAAGAGCAGATGACTGTGAAAATGCCTTCCCACAAACACTGCACTTGAAGGGTTTCTCTCCCGTGTGTGTTCTCTGGTGTTTTACAAGATGATATGACTGTGCAAACGCCATCCCGCACATCGTGCACCTGTAGGGTTTCTCTCCCGTGTGTGTTCTCTGGTGTGTTTTAAGAACAAATGAACCTGAAAATGTCTTCCCACAAACACTGCACTTGAAGGGTTTCTCTCCCGTGTGTGTTCTCTGGTGTGTTACAAGATTACATGACTGTGTAAACGCCATCCCGCACATCGTGCACCTGAAGGGTTTCTCTCCCGTGTGTGTTCTCTGGTGGTTCTGAAAAACTGATGGCCATGCAAATGCCTTATTACACACAGTACATTTGAAGGGTTTCTCTCCTGTGTGACTTCTCTGGTGCCGTGTCAAATTTCTAGTCCGATCCGTGCTGTATGCACGCTGGTTGCATTGTTGACTTGTCGTACCGAGATGCTGTGCTGACTGCCTTTGCTCCATCAGACCAGCGTCAGCTGCAGACAGAAAATAAGAATATCCACACCATCTACACGTCAGTATCGAGCCATGGAGGAATGAATATATACAGTCACACGTGACTTACACGTCTATATTCATTTACGTATTCATGACTAGCTGTACTACCCGGCTTTGCCCGGGACTTGGATCCACCACGTCCGGCCGCCTTTGTCTCCCCAGTGGCGATGTTCACACCACAGCAGTTACTCGTTTGAGGCTGAGTCGACCTAGGGGAGGCCCAGAAGCGGTTTAAATAATCGTCGCCGGTGGTGGCCGTGAGCGGGAATCGAACTCGGGTCGCCAGGTTTGTAGCGTAGCGTAGCGCTAACCGCTACACTACAATGCGTTACTCTTCCACACACACACAGACACACACACACACAGACACACACAGACACACACACACAGACACAAACACACAGACACACACAGACACACGCACACAGACACAGACACACACACAGACACACACAGACACACACAAAGACACACACAGACACACACACACAGACACACACACACTGACAATGCTAGTTTCGCTTCCACGTGCGAGGATCACGTGACAGATTTGACGTCACAGCTCACTTGCCGTGCAAAAAATCTATACATTATTGAGCTCCCCCCCCCCCCCCAACAAAAACACAAAAGTGTATTTGTATAATGTTTGTACGGTGTACAGTCTGGAAAGTACCCACATGGCAAATTTCCAGTTTTTTGCATGTCGGGAAGTACGCTAAACATTTTGAACAGACAACACACACAATCACAACTTTGCCTTTTATATATTTGGAGATGCAGTGAAAAACTTTCCCAAAATACATCACGCGGTTTCAGTTTTTTGATTTTCAGTTTGATTTATTTTGGTTATAGTCCCGTGAACCATTTGGCTCTTGAATCGGGTGCAACCACAACAAGCAACAAAACAAAAACACGCCCAAGAAAAACATCTTACAGTGACTATGTGTGACTGTGCAAACAGCACTGTCATGGCACGCAATGCGAGGGCAAATGTCATAAATATTTCTGTAAGCCCTCGCATCTTCAACATTAATGTTGCCATAGAAACGTTGTGGGGTTTTTTGCCTCATTTAAAAGAAATAAATTATTATCTGTTATTTTTTTTCATTTTTTATCTACGCGACTTCACTGAAAGAACCAAGAATATTAATTCCTGCAGTCACCAAAGTTTTAAGTCAAAACATTTACACACGTTGACAAAGCCTCACCTTGTGTTGTTGTGGGCAGGTCGCTTCTGATAACAAGAGCGGTATAGCAGCTCAAGCGGGCTTGGCCTGGTGAAAAAAACAAAAACTGCGTGAATATTTACAATAAAACAAAGTTACAAAGTGGTGAGCCGGGTGAAGACAAATTAAACTTAAGCGAGATAATTAAAGTGAATGCAATCAGGCGAGGGCAGGAGGCAAGGCCCCACGTGGCTAGGCCCCGCGTTGTAAAGTTCCAACCTGGACATCGATTCCCATGCTCGCTGCTACTCAATTGACATCCCTGAGAGAGAGAGAGGCTCTACCTTGGTAAACAACAACAACCACAACCACCACCACAACGATGAGAATTTCTCACCTCGGATTTCAGTGCAAGCGCGCACACGGCAGCTTCCTGTTACCTCTCGACAGCAGGTAGTATGACGTCACTTCCCTCCCACGAGCAGCTCTATGATTGATTAAATTATGTTAATGAGGCCGGCCCATATGTCGAGGTATGGGGGCGTGGCTGCTGAATCCGTCGCAATATACTCGCTACGGCTTTAACGGACACATTATGTTAACGAGCCACCAGTCACTGGGCGTAGCTTTGCCCAAATAAGGATTGCCACTGGAACGATATCGGCATTGACCCAAGTGGAGGTGACGTCACGCTCAAGAGCGCGGTGGAAGGGGGAATACCTTGGTGACATGATGTCACTAGCGAGGTACACCTCCCCCTGGCGTTTCACGCCGATGAGGTATGCAGAGTGGTGACGTCACAGAGTTGAAGTTTAAGTTAATTTAGATTCATTTTCCATTGCTCCCTCCCGTGGGTGTGTGAGCTTAGCAACAACGTGGACATTATTGTGTATACACTGTGTGTGTGTGTACACTGTGTGTGTATGTGCACTATGTGTATACACTGTGTGTGTCACTGTGCCACTGTGTGTCACTGTGCCTGGCACAAGCGTCGTGGTGACGTCATCGCCACTTAGTGGCGAATGGCGGTTGTTGTTGTGTCACTGTGTGTGTCACTGTGTACACTGCGTGTATATACACTGTGTGTGTACCCTGTGTGTGTACACTGTGTCTATACAGTGTGTGTACACTGTGTGTGTACACTGTTTGTGTCCGCATTGAACCGAACCCCCGGCAAGGCCATCTACTTAATGACGAGAGAATATTCACACGAAATGTCCTTTTAAATTAAGTCTTCCACATGTAAATTGATACAAGCTTTTAATGAAGAAGTAAAATCATCTAATTCAAAACACAACACAATTCAACGATGTTTCATTTTAAAACTTCAAAACGGAGCATGGGGTACTTGCGTGAATGCGTCCTTCGTGTGCCGTAAATCTTGTGACTTTCCTGGCCTGAAGGCCGTCAATGTGTTGGACCCTCATTGGTGCACAGCGTCTCAACAACAGCAGTGGGGTTTGCTTCAACCGATGGTTACGAACATCCAGACGTGAATCAACAAGGAGCATTTCTAGTCCCAGTTAGACAAAATATACGTCAACACATAAGACAAAACTACAATTCGTGTTGTAGAGAATGTACCTCCTCCTATACGTGTACCTTTTAAGTGGTATGCCTTATAACTGATGAATGATCCGAGCGTGCTCCCTATTTCAAAGACAATGAGTTGCTCCAGACACTTCGTGAAACACAAAAACACCGTTTGACCTGTATCACAAGAACAACGGGTCTCACCTGAGTTCTCTGTACAGGTTACTTTCAAACACACACACACACTTTGTCCTAACATCACTTATTCAATGTTTGACCCTTACAGATCAAATGTTACAAGAATGCTCAAAACCAGACAAGGAAACATTCTAAATTATTGACAGGCATATTAACAAAATTGGATTACTGCAGTGAAATATACTGCATCACGTTACATCGTATTAACAAGAAGCTTTAAAAAAAAGTTGCACATTATGCTTGACAGTTTATGTAAAACATACTATTGTGTCATTCAAAACGAGTAGGCCATTGCATGCTGGCGGCTGAGTGAAAATGTAGCAAATTCTAAACATTACCTACAAACTACACAACTGAGATGACACATCAATCATCGCCCCCTACTGACAGGCTCTTGTCCACATGCAGGCCGGTGCAGGGCCACCACCTTGTGCCACACAGGGGCAGCTGCTACTTGGGGATGCTCTTCGAGTGCTTCAGACGAGGTACGACACAAAACTCCGAGTTGCTGAGGCGATTAAGCAAGCACCGTGTAAAAGCAATTATTATGATAACATAGTGAATGCTTGGGAGCTTATTGGCTCTTGTTCCTGGTTAGAGATCGACCCAACCCACGGGCCCACAAAGTGTTCAACTTCACATTCTTGTCATTAAAGGCCTGTGACAAAGGTGCATCTATTGTAGCGACATCGTCTCTGGCTTACACATCTACCGGGTCTCCACTTGACTTTGTATTGTCTAGGAAGTCCACCCACACCTCCACTTCCACCAACTGCTGGGAGTTGCCTCGCTCTGCCTCACAGTCAGAATTCTCCTCCTGCTTCACGATGTGAAGGTCCCATTTTGGAGTTGAATCTTCATCTTCAGATTTTACCTTCACTTCTTCGCTCTTCACCATCACCTCTTCACATTTCACCTTCACCTCTTCACATTTCACCTCGATACCTTTAAGTGTCCAAGCTGGGATTTTCTTCCGGTTCGTGTTTAATGAGGGATGGGCTCATTGCGTGCGGCACTTTGACTTTCACAAGCTGATTTCAGACTGCACTCCTTGTGGATCTTCTGATGCTTCTGTGTTCTCTGGTGTACATGAAGATTTGATGAAACTGCAAACGCCTTCCCGCATAGAGTGCACCTGAAGGGTTTCTCTCCCGTGTGTGTTCTCTGGTGTGTTTTAAGAGTAGATGACTGTGAAAATGTCTTCCCACACACAGTGCACTTGAAGGGTTTCTCTTCTGTGTGTGTTCTCTGGTGTTTTTTAAGAGTAGATGAATCTGAAAATGTCTTCCCACACACACTGCACCTGAAGTGTTTCTCTCCCGTGTGTGTTCTCTGGTGTGTTTTAAGAGCAAATGACTGTGAAAATGTCTTCCCACACACACTGCACCTGAAGGGTTTCTCTCCCGTGTGTGTTCTCTGGTGTTTTTTAAGAGTAGATGAATCTGAAAATGTCTTCCCACACACACTGCACTTGAAGGGTTTCTCTCCCGTGTGTGTTCTCTGGTGTGTTTTAAGAGCAGATGACCATGAAAATGTCTTCCCACACACACTGCACCTGAAGGATTTCTCTCCCGTGTGTTCTCTGGTGTTTTTTAAGAGTAGATGAATCTGAAAATGCCTTCCCACACACACTGCACTTGAAGGGTTTCTCTCCCGTGTGTGTTCTCTGGTGTGTTTTAAGAGCAAATGAATCTGAAAATGTCTTCCCACACACACTGCACTTGAAGGGTTTCTCTCCCGTGTGTGTTCTCTGGTGTCTTTGAAGATGAGATGAATCTGAAAATGCCTTCCCACACACACTGCACTTGAAGGGTTTCTCTCCCGTGTGTGTTCTCTGGTGTGTTTTAAGAGCAAATGAACCTGAAAATGTCTTCCGACACACACTGCACCTGAAGGGTTTCTCTCCTGTGTGTGTTCTCTGGTGTGTTTTAAGAGTAGATGAATCTGAAAATGTCTTCCCACACACACTGCACCTGAAGGGTTTCTCTCCCGTGTGTTCTCTGGTATGTTTTAAGAGCAAATGATTCTGAAAATGTCTTCCCACACACACTGCACTTGAAGGGTTTCTTTCCCATGTGTGTTCTCTGGTGTCTTTGAAGATGAGATGAATATGAAAATATCTTCCCACACACACTGCACTTGAAGGGTTTCTCTCCCGTGTGTGTTCTCTGGTGTGTTTTAAGAGCAAATGAACCTGAAAATGTCTTCCGACACACACTGCACCTGAAGGGTTTCTCTCCCGTGTGTGTTCTCTGGTGTTTTTTAAGAGTAGATGAATCTGAAAATGTCTTCCCACACACACTGCACTTGAAGGGTTTCTCTCCCGTGTGTGTTCTCTGGTGTCTTTGAAGATGAGATGAATCTGAAAATGTCTTCCCACACACACTGCACTTGAAGGGTTTCTCTCCCATGTGTGTTCTCTGGTGTGTTTTCAGAGCAAATGAATCTGAAAATGCCTTCCCACACACACTGCACTTGAAGGGTTTCTCTCCCATGTGTGTTCTCTGGTGCGTTTTAAGAGCAAATGAACCTGAAAATGTCTTCCGACACACACTGCACCTGAAGGGTTTCTCTCCCGTGTGTGTTCTCTGGTGTTTTTTAAGAGTAGATGAATATGAAAATGTCTTCCCACACACACTGCACCTGAAGGGTTTCTCTCCCGTGTGTGTTCTCTGGTGTCTTTGAAGATGAGATGAATCTGAAAATGTCTTTCCACACACACTGCACTTGAAGGGTTTCTCTCCCGTGTGTGTTCTCTGGTGTTTTTTAAGAGTAGATGAATCTGAAAATGTCTTCCCACACACACTGCACTTGAAGGGTTTCTCTCCCGTGTGTGTTCTCTGGTGTCTTTGAAGATGAGATGAATCTGAAAATGTCTTTCCACACACACTGCACTTGAAGGGTTTCTCTCCCGTGTGTGTTCTCTGGTGTTTTTTAAGAGTAGATGAATCTGAAAATGTCCTCCCACACACACCGCACCTGAAGGGTTTCTCTCCCGTGTGTTCTCTGGTGTGTTTTAAGAGCAAATGACTGTGAAAATGCCTTTCCACACACACTGCACTTGAA
Organism: Petromyzon marinus; assembly: GCF_048934315.1. Taxonomy (NCBI): domain Eukaryota; kingdom Metazoa; phylum Chordata; class Hyperoartia; order Petromyzontiformes; family Petromyzontidae; genus Petromyzon; species Petromyzon marinus. The sequence goes on along the minus strand of NW_027423041.1, from coordinate 851,149 downwards.
GGGTTTCTCTCCCGTGTGTGTTCTCTGGTGTGTTTTTAGAGCAAATGAATCTGAAAATGTCTTCCCACACACACTGCACTTGAAGGGTTTCTCTCCCGTGTGTGTTCTCTGGTGTCTTTGAAGATGAGATGAATCTGAAAATGCCTTCCCACACACACTGCACTTGAAGGGTTTCTCTCCCGTGTGTGTTCTCTGGTGTGTTTTAAGAGCAGATGACCGTGAAAATGCCTTCCCACACACACTGCACTTGAAGGGTTTCTCTCCCGTGTGTGTTCTCTGGTGTGTTTTAAAAGCAGATGAAACTGAAAAAGTCTTCCCACACACAGTGCATTTGAAGGGTTTCTCTCCCGTGTGTGTTCTCAGGTGTCTTTGAAGAGCAAATGACTGTGAAAATGCCTTCCCACACACGGTGCATTTGAAGGGTTTCTCTCCCGTGTGTGTTCTCTGGTGTCTTTGAAGAGCAAATGACTGTGAAAATGCCTTTCCACACACACTGCACTTGAAGGGTTTCTCTCCCGTGTGTGTTCTCTGGTGTGTTTTAAGAGCAAATGAATCTGAAAATGTCTTCCCACACACACTGCACTTGAAGGGTTTCTCTCCCGTGTGTGTTCTCTGGTGTCTTTGAAGATGAGATGAATCTGAAAATGTCTTCCCACACACACTGCACTTGAAGGGTTTCTCTCCCGTGTGTGTTCCCTGGTGTGTTTTAAGAGCAAATGAACCTGAAAATGTCTTCCGACACACACTGCACCTGAAGGGTTTCTCTCTCGTGTGTGTTCTCTGGTGTCTTTGAAGATGAGATGAATCTAAAAATGCCTTCCCACACACACTGCACTTGAAGGGTTTCTCTCCCGTGTGTGTTCTCTGGTGTGTTTTAAGAGCAAATGAATCTGAAAATGCCTTCCCCCACACACTGTACTCGAAGGGTTTCTCTCCCGTGTGTGTTCTCTGGTGTTTTTTAAGAGTAGATGAATCTGAAAATGCCTTCCCACACACACTGCACTTGAAAGGTGTCTCTCCCGTGTGTGTTCTCTGGTGTGTTTTAAGAGCAGATGAATCTGAAAATGCCTTCCCCCACACACTGCACTTGAAGGGTTTCTCTCCCGTGTGTGTTCTCTGGTGAATTTTAAGAGCAGATGACTGTGAAAATGCCTTCCCAAACACAGTGCACTTGAAGGGTTTCTCTCCTGTGTGTGTTCTCTGGTGTTTTTTAAGAGTCGATGAATCTGAAAATGCCTTGTCACACACAGTGCACTTGAAGGGTTTCTCTCCTGTGCGAGTTCTCTGGTGCTGTGTCAAATGTCCAGTCCGATCCGTGCTGTATGCACGCTGGTCGCATTGTTGACTTGTCGTACCCAGCTGCTGTGCTGACTGCCTTTGCTCCATCAGACCAGCGTCAGCTGCAGACAGAAAATAAGAATATCCACACCATCTACACGTCAGTATCGAGCCATGGAGGAATGAATATATACAGTCACAAGTGACTTACACGTCTATATTCATTTACGTATTCATGACTAGCTGTACTACCCGGCTTCGCCCGGGACTTGGATCTACCACGTCCGGCTGCCTTTGTCTCCCCAGTGGCGATGTTCACACCACAACAGTTACTCGTTTGAAGCTGAGTCGACCTAGGGGAGGCCCAGAAGCGATTCAAATAATCGTCACCGGTGGTGGCCGTGAGCGGGAATCGAACTCGGGTCGCCGATTTGTAGCGTAGCGTAGCGCTAACCGCTACACTACAATGCGTTACTCTTCCACACACACACAGACACACAGACAGACACACACAGACACACACACACAGACACAAACACACAGACACAAACACACAGACACACGCACACAGACACACGTACACACACACGTACACACACACGTACACACACGTACACACACACAGACACACACACATGGACACACACACACAGACACACACACACAAACACACAGACACAAACACACAGACACACACAGACACACGCACACAGACACACAGACACACACAGATACACACACAGACACACACAGACACAAAGACAAATATCCCCCGTATAGCCTTGACAGACTGTTGGGGCAAGTGCTGTTAGCGAGCAGCACCTATGAAGGCCGGAACGGTACACGAGGGGGTGGGTGGCCAGCACCACGCCCGACCGCCTTTGTCTCCCTAGTGGCAATGTTTACACACCGCACCAGGTACTCATTTGAGGCTGAGTCGACCTAGGGGAGGCCTGGGACCGGTTCAGATAATCGTCACTGGTGTTGGCCGTGAGCGGGAATCGAACCCGGGTCGCCGGGTTTGTAGCGTAGCGTAGCGCTAACCGCTACACTACAATGCGTTACTCTTCCACACACACACAGACACACACAGACACACACACAGACACACACACACACACAGACACACACACAGACACAAACACACAGACAGACACACGCACACAGACACACAGACACACACAGACACACACAGACAACGCTAACCACTACACTACAATGAGTTTCGCTTCCACGTGCGAGGGTCACGTGACAAATTTGACGTCACAGCTCACTTGCCGTGCAAAAAATCTATACATTATTGAGCTCCCCTCCCCCCCCCAAAAAAAACAAAAGTGTATTTGTATAATGTTAGTACGGTGTACAGTCTGGAAAGTACCCACATGGCAAATTTCCAGTTTGTTGCATGTCGGGAAGTACGCTAAACATTTTGAACAGACAACACACAATCACAACTTTGCCTTTTATATATATTTGGAGATGCAGTGAAAAACTTCACCAAATTCATCACGCGGTTTCAGTTTTTGATTTTCAGTTTGATTTATTTTGGTTATAGTCCCATGAGCCATTCTGCTCTTGAATCGGAGTGCAACCACAACAAGCAACAAAACAAAAACACGACCAAGAAACACATCTTACAGTGGCTAAGTGTGACTGTGCAAACAGCACTGTCATGGCACGCAATGAGAAGGCAAATGTCATAAATATTCCTGCAAGCCCTCGCATCTTCAACATTAATGTTGCCATAGAAACGTTGTGGGGTTTTTGCTTCATTGTAAAAAAGAAAAATTATTATCTGTTATTTTATTTTCTATCTACGTGACTTTACCGAAAGAACCAAGAATATTAATTCCTGCAGTCACCAAAGTTTTAAGTCAAAACATTCACACACGTTGACAAAGCCTCACCCTGTGTTGTTGTGGGCAGGTCGCTTCTGATAACAAGAGCGGAATAGCAGCTCAAGCGGGCTTGGCCTGCTAACAAAAGAAAATAAAAACTGCGTGAATATTTACAATAAAACAAAGTTACAAAGTGGCGAGCCGGGTGAAGACAAATTAAACTTAAGCGAGATAATTAAAGTAAACGCAATCAGGCGAGGGCAGGAGGCAAGGCCCCGCGTGGCTAGGCCCCGCGTTGTAAAGTTCCAACCTGGACATCGATTCCCATGCTCGCTGCTACTCAACTGACATCCCTACGAGAGAGAGCGAGGCTCTACCTTGGTAAACAACAACCACAACAACCACCACCACCACAACCACAATCGCAATGAGAATTTCTCACCTCGGATTTCAGTGCAGTGTTACCTCGTGACGTCATGCGGCAGCAGGTGACATGACGTCACATCCGGGGAACGATACACGCTCCTCCCACAACTAAATAGAGAATAAATAAATTATGTTAATGTTACTTGTCCCATGTGTCGTGGGCAATGAACTCGTCCGCTTTAACGAATAAATTATGTTAATGAGTTGCCGTCACTGGGCGTAGCTTTGCTCAAATAAGGATTGGCACTGGAACTCAATCGGCAGTGACCCAAGCGGAGGCGACGTCACGCTCAAGAGCGCAGAGGAATATCATGGTGACATGACGTCACTTGCGATGAACACCTCCCCCTGGCGTTTCACGCCGATGAAGCAATGCTGAGTGGTGACGTCACAGAGCGGGATTGGAGTTTAATTTGATTTAGATTAATTTTCATCGCTCCCTACCTTGGGTGCGTGGGCTCAGCTACAACAACGTGGACATTATTGTGTATACACCGTGTGTGTGTGTACACTGTGTGTGTGTACACTGTGTGTATACACTGTGTGTGTGTACACTGTGTGTGTGTACACTGTGTGTGTGTATACACTGTGTGTATACACTGTATACACACACATACAGTGTACACACAGTGTACACACACAGTGTACACACACAGTGTACACACAGTGTACACACACAGTGTACACACACAGTGTATACACTGTGTGTATACACTGTGTGTGTACACTGTGTGTGTGTGTGCGTACACTGTGTGTATACACTGTGTGTGTACACTGTGTGTATGTGTGTGTGTACACTGTGTGTGTGTGTACACTGTGTGTGTACAGTGTGTGTGTGTACACTGTGTGTGTGTACACTGTGTGTGTACACTGTGTGTGTGTACACTGTGTGTATACACTGTGTGTGTACACTGTGTGTATGTGTGTGTGTACACTGTGTGTGTGTGTACACTGTGTGTGTACAGTGTGTGTGTGTACACTGTGTGTGTGTACACTGTGTGTGTGGACAGTGTGTGTGTGTACACTGTGTGTGTGTACATTGTGTGTACACTGTGTGTACACTGTGTGTGTGTACACTGTGTGTCTGTATATATATACTGTGTGTGTGCACACTGTGTGTATATACTGTGTGTGTGTACATTGTGTGTGTGTACACTGTGTGTATACACTGTTTGTGTGTACACCGTGTGTGTGTGTGTACACTGTGTGTGTGTACACTGTGTGTATGTACACAATATGTGTGTGTACACTGTGTGTGTACAGTGTTTGTGTACACTGTGTGTGTGTGCACTGTGTATGTACAGTGTGTGTGTACACTGTGTGTACACTGTATGTGTGTGTACACTGTGTGTGTACACTGTGTGTGTGTACACTGTGTGTACACTGTGTGTGTGTACACTGTGTGTGTACACTGTGTGTACACTGTATGTGTGTGTACACTGTGTGTACACTGTGTGTGTGTACACTGTGTGTACACTGTATGTGTGTGTACACTGTGTGTGTGTACACTGTGTGTGTACACAGTGTGTGTACACTGTGTGTGTGTACACTGTGTGTGTACACGTACACACTGTGTGTGTACACTGTGTGTGTGTGTACACTGTGTGTGTACACAATGTGTGTGTACACTGTGTGTGTGTACACTGTGTGTGTACACTGTGTGTGTACGCAATGTGTCTGTGTGTACACTGTGTGTGTACGCAATGTGTCTGTGTGTACACTGTGTGTGTGTACACTGTGTGTGTGTGTAAACTGTGTGCACAGTGTGTACACTGTGTGTGTGTACACTGTGTGTGTACACAATGTGTGTGTGTACATAATGTGTGTGTGTACACTGTGTGTGTACACTGTTTGTGTGTGTACACAATGCGTGTGTGTACACTGTGTGTGTACACTGTGTGTGTGTTTACACTGTGTTTAGACTGTGTGTGTTTACTGTGTGTTTACACTGTGTGTGTACACTCTGTGTGTTTACACTGTGTGTGTGTGTACACTCTGTGTGTGTTTATACTGTGTGTTTACACTGTGTGTACACTGTGTGTGTGTACACTGTGTGTGTGTACAGTGTGTGTGTGTACAATGTCTGTGTACACTGTTGTATATATAGGTCTTATAAAAACTGATGAAAATAATGAAAATTAAAGGAAATTTGAAATTTGCATAATTTATCCGAATGTATGTTAATTGGTGTAATTATGCGCATAAATTATGCTGATTCGAGAGATAATCTTATTAACTTATGCGAGTGGGCGTGGTTATGATAATGTAGGTAGTTATGGATTATCAGGTCGGTGACGAGGATTGTGTTATGAATTGAAATAACGCAATTAATCGTATGCAGTGACGCGGGCGTTGTGAGCGTGAATGAGAGAGAGTCGATTCGACTCTGCTCTTTAATTCCGTATTATCGATAAGGATACGATTACTCTTGATTGAACATTATGAATTATGTGTGTTATGGATTATGTTTGGTGATAGTGTGCTTATGATAGGTCCCCAGGATTCAGATCTCATACGCAGAACAATATTATGCAGAATTTCAGGAAGAATCACACACAAACCTTCTGCTTTAATCAATTTTATTTCTAGCTAACTTTAATTTTTGGATAATATGAAAACTCAATCTCGGGATTTTGGAATTTCAACACAGCGTTAACATGATACCATCACGATTGCGTTGTTTCACCTCGATAGCTGCACCTGTGGTTAATTCCCGACGCGTAACGCAATCGATCGGTTGTTGAGAGAGAGATTAAAAACATGCGAACTATTCTATCAAACCTTAACTTTATAATATGCAAACTCGTATACTTGAATTGTTACACAACACGGCACTCGGTCTTTGATTCGTATCCAATCCTTAACACATTCTGATATGCGAAGTTATTATGCTTGAAATCTTTAGCACAGTACCACGTCGATGTTCGTTCATTGATTCATAACGATTATGAAATTAAAGCGTTCGACTGAAATACTTCTAATTGCCTTATCAATACCACTCAATGGCCGCAATGTTTCGTTACTTGAATTGTCACACAACACAGCATTCGGTCATTGATCATGCGCGGCCCTTAATGCAATTATTGTCACGTTGCTAACAATAGGATGACTGATTATTATGCAACGCTACTCGTTGAAAGGGCACTCCAACCAGTATTATTCTTGAAGGCACAAATATAGACATTTTTTTCCTTCTAGATTTTAAGCTTTCGTGACTGCAAGGATTCATACTTTTTGGTTTTGTTCGGTAAAGTCACGTAGGTGAAAAATAAAGAAAAATAAATGAGAAAGTCGACAGGTGGTTTGGAGGTGTAATGCTGCGTCAAATGACTGAGCCCAGCACCGCCGATCCTGGATTCAAACCCAGGCGAGCGTGCAAAATTAAACCAGATTCTCAAGTGTAGCCAAGTTGAAGATCTTAGCCAAATCACCAACAAGAGCTCAAACAAACAGTCTTGTAAAACATTTATTTCTGCATTTACATATATGGTAGTTTACCTTTGAGCGATCAAAATACATTGCTGAATTATTGAAATGTGGTGAAGAACTGTTTAACACGTCGGCTTTTGCGACCAATATCATCCTTATTCTTGGTTTTATTGTTTCGCTTCTATGTGGTGGTGACTTTACCGAAAGAGCCAAGAATATGAATCCCTGCAGTCACGAAAGCTATAAATCAAAATATCATCCTCGTAGGTTTTATTGGGTTAGATCGCGTGAATACGTAACTGTGTCGTGAAACCTGCCACCATCCGACACAGCCAATTTGTAAGGTTCGTCACAAACAGAACATGCCAAGTCGTACTCAGATTGTTAATGTTGTGGCTTCGCTCCCCAACACACCGGCGTGAGTTGTACTAGTGACGAATTGGCGTCTTCTGTTTAAGTGAAACACCTTACTAGTTGGCTGCTCCGGGTGGTGGCAGATTTAACGACACAACATTTATATATAACCCCCCAAAATAACCCCCTGTGTCATGGTGAATAACTGTCTATTGGGTAAGAATGGCTCTTTCAAGCAACTTCAGAAGCAGCTGTGCAAGTGTAGTGGCCTTATTGACGACGGAGACTTATTCTTCAGAGGCAACACGTATTCATTACAAACACTTCACTCCACAGTGGCTAATCTGATACTTGAAGAGGTAACGGCCTCTTCGCCCGTACTCTACAGAGGGAAACGTTTCCCGAGCCTTAGCCCATGCTAGCTCCCTGGTTCCCTCTATCCTGGTCCTCTCTCAGGAGGCTGTCTGACCTGGCCCAGCTTGGGCGCAGGTCCCGATCACCAGCCACACGAGTCCGGCCCTCCGAAGGACATCGGCCCTCTTGGCTCTGGTGTCACACCCTGGCTTGCCTTGCCCGGCACTCAGAAGGGCAGCGGGCCAAAGGAGTTCCAGGGTCTGGCTAGTCGATCTTCATTCTTCACTGGCTCTTCATCTTGCTTGAGTCGAACTGCCTCTCAGCTCCCCGGGTCCCACCATTTATAGTGTCCCTCACTGAGGGGCGGGGCTGGGAGTGATCACAGCGTCCCCCACAGTCCCCCAGGGTGGTGGCCGTAGCGGATGTGTTTGTGGCCACCGTTATACAACCGCGTGTCACCCTCCCGTAATACCTCTACACGTGTTTGTGGCCACCGTTACACAACCGCGTGTCACCCTCCCGTAACACCTCTACAAGTGTTTGTGTGGCCACCGTTACACAACCGCGTGTCACCCTCCCGTAACACCTCTACACATGTTTGTGGCCACCGTTACACAACCGCGTGTCACCCTCCCGTAACGCCTCTACACGTGTTTGTGGCCACCGTTACACAACCGCGTGTCACCCTCCCGTAACACCTCTACACGTACAACACTCTTCATGTGCAAGGCAAGGTGGTCTGACCCGGAGAAAGACCTGCAAAGATCACAAGCTCGCATTACAATTGTGGACTGTGGGGATGAGAATGTGTTTTTCTGTCTCCACCACCATAACCACAACCTTAGTAACGTGTGAACAACAGATCAATGTTGGTGAACCGATATACATGGGTTATCTCCACTGTAATGAAGGTGAGCGGTGCTGTTCAACAAAGCTGTAAGTATATTTGTACAGCCACTATACTGCAGTCTTTTTTTGGAAAGACTGGTTCCCATTAAGTGAAAAATGGATCTCCCCTTCTCACGCATCAAATTAGAGCAGAAATGTAAATATATATACACACACAGCAGACTGAGCAGTTGCTAACATTCATCATCCATATTTCATTACAGACACCACAGTGCTGCCCTGCAAGTCGGGCGTGCAGAGTTTTACGATCTCTGCGTGATCCATAAACTCAAAGAGTTGCTGTGTAAGAGGAGTGTGGCACCGTACTCCGCTGATGAAAAAAGAGCTCCATCCTCTGCTTTCACAGATACCATTAAAACATTAACCTTGTTTATATAAAGTGTTTTAGAAATGCTTGACAAGTTTCTTCACTTGCTGGGAAGACTGTTATAAAGTTCACAGACCTTCAATAATGCACACCATAAATTTCATCAATGTGGTATACTTTCATAAAACGTATATTTGAGCTTATTTCCATTCACATTAATGAATGGCATCTCGGCTTAAATAAAATGAACGTTATGCACACTTGAAGGTCAGAAGCTGTATTCCTGTATAGTCATCTGTTTGAATGCAAAATGCAACCTATATGTTAACCTTATCCAGAAACACAAAGCAAAGTGTCACCATTGTCAAATATACATTTGACGGCTCTTATCTGAGCTCGAGGGTGGAAGTTACACATTTATTGGCAGGCACCGGTCTCTGCATAGGATGACTATTCTAGTCTTTTTAGGATGTATAGCAAGGTTGGCTACGTACTGTGCGAAAGGAGTTCAACATACACACATGAGAATTACAATAATCATGAGAATAACGCAAATGATTTTTATCCAGAATAGCCTTCTTGAGTCTCGAGATATTCGTGTCGAGAATACTGCCATTGGGATGCTGTGATGACGTTGATAGGCGCCTGCAAACGTGGGAGGAGGAGCACCCGGAGAAGATTCCTGACCTTCACGCTTCAAGGTCGCCCCTTCTTCATATTTCACCGTCACTCGTGGCCACGTAGCGAAGCGTTTTTATGGATTTTGTTGTTGTTGTTCTGTCTCTCACTGTTCAAATAAACGTATCATTAAAATTATAGACTGATCATTTCTTTGTCATGGGGCTAACGTACAAAACCAGCAGGGGATCAAATACTTTTTTCCCTCACTGTAGACTCAACACTACCATAGACACAACACTACCATAGACTCAACACTACCATAGACTCAACACTACCATAGACTCAACACTACCACAGACTCAACACTACCATAGACTCAACACTACCGCCCATAGACTCAACACTACCACCCATAGACTCAACACTACCATAGACACAACACTACCATAGACACAACACTACCACCCATAGACTCAACACTACCATAGACTCAACACTACCATAGACACAACACTACCATAGACACAACACTACCACCCATAGACTCAACACTACCATAGACTCAACACTACTATAGACTCAACACTACCATAGACTCAACACTACCACCCATAGACTCAACACTACTATAGACACAACACTATTATAGACTCAACACTGCACATACAATCAGCACTGCCCATAGACTCAGCACTACCCATGGACTCAACACTACCACCCATAGACTCAACACTACTATAGACTCAACACTGCCCATACACGCAGCACTGCCCATAGACTCAACACTGCCATAGACTCAACACTGCCCATAGACTCAACACTACCCATAGACTCAACACTGTCTACACACTCAGCACTACCCATAGACTCAACACTTCCATAGATTCAACACTGCCATAGACTCAACACTGCCCATAGACTTATGGACCACAACGCCTTTGTCACCAGACTTATGGACCACAACGCCTCTGTGTCACCAGACTTATGGACCACAACGCCTCTGTCACCAGACTTATGGACCACAACGCCTGTGTCACCAGACTTATGGACCACAATGCCTCTGTCACCAGACTTATGGACCACAACGCCTCTGTGTCACCAGACTTATGGACCACAACGCCTCTGTGTCACCAGACTTATGGACCACAACGCCTGTACGTGTACAAATATTTTTTTACCAATTCCACTTAACGTATAAATAAAAAAGACTGCTTACAAATATCAGCTCTATGTTTTCAAGTAAATACAGTTTGGGTAGTGAATAAATTATAGTCTAAATAAGCTACACATGACGAATTGTAGGCAATTATAGTTATAATCAAAGACATTTTTAAACAATCACGTGGTCCCTGTTGTCACCATTAGAGACAATCTGCTTGAAAACAGTTTATCAACATATATGAATACATTGATTCGAATAAGCAGAGTTAATTTCCTATTTATGGCATGTCAGTTATGTGTCAGTTTTCGATATCAACATAACCTGACACGTGGAGCGATTTCATTGTTTCGTCTCCCCACTGGGCATCCTCTCGGATGACCCCCTCGCCGCCCATCGGCATCACTCGCCCCCTTCGCGCCCTCCACCGTCACCCTCAACTCCACCCGCGGTGGTTTCAACAGCCTGGTTGGCCACTGGAACGGTATCCCGGACAGTGCCGGATTAAGCTCGTGCGGGTCCTGTGGCATGTATTATAAAGGTGCCCAAAATAAAATAAAAAAACACAATTATTAAACGCAAAGTTTACACATCTACCGGGTCTCCATTTGACTTTGTATTGTCTAGGAAGTCCACCCACACCTCCACTTCCACAAACTGCTGGGAGTTGCCTCGCTCTGCCTCAGTCAGAATTCTCCTCCTGCTTCACGTTGCCTCCATCGATGTGAAGGTCCCATTTTGGAGTTGAATCTTCATCTTCACATTTCACCTTCACTTCTTCCCTCTTCACCATCACTTCTTCACATTTCACCGTCACTTCTTCACATTTCACCATCACCTCTTCATATTTCACCTCGATACCTTTAAAAGTGTCCAAGCTGGGATTTTCCTCCGGTTCGTGTTTCATGAGGGATGGGCTCATTGCGGCACTTTGACTTTCACAAGCTGATTTCAGACTGCACTCCTTGTGGATCTTCTGATGCTTGTGTGTTCTCTGGTGTACTTGAAGATTTGATGAATTTGCAAATGCCTTCCCACACACACTGCACTTGAAGGGTTTCTCTCCCATGTGTGTCCTCTGGTGTATTACAAGAGCAGATGACTGTGCAAACGCCTTTCCACACACACTGCACTTGAAGGGTTTCTCTCCCGTGTGTGTTCTCTGGTGTATTACAAAAGTACATGAATGTGCAAACGCCCTCCCACACACACTGCACTTGAAGGGTTTCTCTCCCGTGTGTGTTCTGTGGTGTGCTACAAGATTTGATGAACGTGCAAACGCCTTCCCACACACACTGCACCTGAAGGGTTTATCTCCCGTGTGTGTTCTCTGGTGTTCTACAAGATTAGATGAACGTGCAAACGCCTTCGCGCACACACTGCACCTGAAGGGTTTCTCTCCTGTGTGTGTCCTCTGGTGTATTACAAGAGTAGATGACTGTGCAAACGCCTTTCCACACACACTGCACTTGAAGGGTTTCTCTCCCGTGTGTGTTCTCTGGTGTACTTCAAGATTTGATGAACGTGCAAACGCCTTCCCACACACACTGCACCTGAAGGGTTTATCTCCCGTGTGTGTTCTCTGGTGTGCTACAAGAGTAGATGAATGTGCAAACGCCTTCCCACACACACTGCACTTGAAGGGTTTCTCTCCCGTGTGTGTTCTCTGGTGTGCTACAAGAGTAGATGAATGTGCAAACGCCTTCCCACACACACTGCACCTGAAGGGTTTCTCTCCCGTGTGAGTTCTCTCATGCCGTGTCAAATTTCCAGTCCGATCTGTGCTGTATGCACGCTGGTCGCATTGTTGACTTGTCCTACCGAGCTGCGCTGAGTGCATTTGCTCCATCAGACCAATTCTGCGGAGGAAGCGTCAGAGGAAGTGTCAGCTGCAGACAGAAAAAAATAATATCCACACCATCTACACGTCAGTATCGATGCACAGAGGAAAGCATATATACACAGTAGCACGTGACTTACACGTCTATACTTATTCATATATTCATGATATAGTGGAAAAGTGTCCCAAATTCATCACACGGGCTGTTATGGCACACACTGAGAGGGCAAATGGTCATAAACATGCCTGGAAGCCCTCGAATCTTCAAAATGAATGTTCACCCAAAACTCCGAGCACACAATTTCGGCTGTCTGGCTACAAAAGGAATATTTATGAGAGCTAAATTCAGCTGACATAGCAAAGGGTGTTGAAAACAATACTATTTGTGTTAGGCAGAAATGCATAAATTAACGTTCAATCGCAACTTAGAGGTGTGAATCCAGGCTCAGATGTCCTTAAATGCTGGGATGAACAGTTCCGACTTCAGCTGCATGTGTGTGCTGTGTTAACTTCCTGTTTACATTCATATAAAGAGTTCCAGAGGAAAACAAAAGTAAACAATTGTCATGATATAACCTCCGTGTTCAACAGAGTTAATAGATGTTACTGCAAACACAAACTGTACACTGTCACTGAGTAAACAGGCGGTGACGTGTCTAGAATCATGCCTGGCCACCTTCATCTGCTCGGCATGAATGCTTTCTCACTCCACCAAGTAATTAATTGAGGATCAACGAACATAGCCGTGGCTAACTGGAGTTTGCGTGTCTCTCTCCGTGGTGAGATGTTAACTACCTCACCTGGTATACAGGAAGTCATGGGTTCGATCCCAACCGTGACGCCTGCTGTATATTTGGAGTTTGCGCGTCTCTCCGTATAGCGTCTTTGACCGATAGACATTGACACACGTATTCTTGTTTCTTTCGGTAAAGTTACGTAGATAAAAAATAACAATAACAGATAATACAATTACATTAAATAAAGGCCACTTGTGTTGCGATCAAAACGACGTGAGTTGTTTTGCTTTAGTTACAATTTATTTTTTATTTATTTTCATTGTTATTTTTATTAATTTTCTATCTACATGACTTTACCGAAAAAACCAAGAATAATAATTCCTGCAGTCACCAAAGTTTTAAGTCAAAACATTCACACACGTTGACAAAGCCTCACCTTGTGTTGTTGTGGGCAGGTCGCTTCTGATAACAAGAGCGGTATAGCAGCTCAAGCGGGCTTGGCCTGCTAACAAAAAAACGAAAATAAAAACTGCGTGAATATTTACAATAAAACAAAGTTACAAAGTGGCGAGCCGGGTGAAGACAAATTAAACTTAAGCGAGATAATTAAAGCGAACGCAATCAGGTGAGGGCAGGAGGCAAGGCCCCGCGTGGCTAGGCCCCGCGTTGTAAAGTTCCAACCTGGACATCGATTCCCATGCTCGCTGCTACTCAACTGACATCCCTACGAGAGAGAGGCTCTACCTTGGTAAACAACAACAACCACCACAACGATGAGAATTTCTCATCTCGGATTTCAGTGCAAGCGCGGATCGGCAGCCTCCTGTTACCTCGCGACGTCACACGGGTAAGCAGGTAACATGACGTCACTGCCGAGATAAGAGACACGCCCCTCCCACAAAGAGCGGCTCTGTAACTGAATAAATTATGTTAATGAGCCCGGGCCATACGTCGAGGAATGGGGTGTGGCTGCTGAACCTGTCGCAATAAACACTCGACGGCTTCAACGGATACATTATGTTAATGAACCGCCAGTCACTGGGCGTACCTTTGCCCAAATAAGGATTGCCACTGGATTGATATCGGCAGTGACCCAAGCGGAGGTGACGTCACGATCAAGAGCACTGTGGACGGGGTTGGGGGAGTGTGAATACCTTGGTGACATGACGTCACTAGCGAGATACACCTCCCGCTGGCACTTTATGCCGATGAGGTCATGCTGAGTGGTGACGTCACAGAGCGGGGATGGAGTCTAAGTTGATTTAGCTTCATTTTCCATTGCCCCCTCCCTTGGGTGTGTGAACTCAGCAACAACGTGGACATTATTGCGTATGCAGTGTGTGTGTACACTGTGTGTACACACACACTGTATACAAACACACAGTGTGTGTGTGTACACACTCTGTGTGCGTACACGTGCACACACAGTGTGTGTACATGTACACAGTGTGTGTACATGTACACACACTGTGTGTGTGTAGTGGGGGGCAAAGGCGATGCATCGGCCAGTCATCTGAGTCAGTCGACCCATGGCATCTTATAATCAATTATTTTTTTTAATGTATTATTTTTATTTGTTATTTGTATTTTTTCATTTTTTTATCTTTTATTTTGTTTATTTTTTGTTTTCTATCTACGTGACTTTGCCGAAAGAACCAGGAATATGGTAGCGCATTCTTTATTTGTTGCAGAGATTCAAAGTTCAAATCCGACAGGCACACCTGGCAACCCCAGTAACATTCACCACATTATGCGCTGTTCTGCTTCACGGCGGATGTAAAACAGAGTATTGTGTCACTCACAACGCACAGATCATTGCATGTTGGTGTCACGGTCAAAATTGTGGTAATTCCAAAACATTATCCGGAAACTCCACAACGTAGATGACGTGTCAATGATCGCCCCCTACCGACAGACTCATGCCACGTGCAGGCCGGTGGAGGGCCACCTTGTGCCACACAGGGGCAGCTGCCACTTAGGGGCGCCCTTCGATTGTTTGAGATGAGATTCGATACGAAACACCAAGTTGCTGAGGCAATTAGGCAAGTGACTTATGAGTGTAAATATGTTGTGTATAACGTAGTGAATGCTTGGGAGCTTAATTGTCTCTCGCTCCTGCTCACAGATTTACCCAGCCCACAGATCTTACATATGAAAAGCTAATGGTCAGTGAGGTCAGCAGCACTGTAGACATGGGCCTGCATTCGCTGGTCCACTGCTATATAGTCCAGCGGATGTTCTTGCTTGGACCCGGCGTGAATCCATGATGTTGTCTGGATGCACAGATGCCAGAACAGCGTGTTGGCAATGACAAGCCCACAGGCTGCACAGAAGTCTAACAGCCTCCTACCATTGTTATTGAGTTGATCTGGCCCATGCCTTCCAATCGCTCCAGACCAGGTGCCAGCATCATGACCAACTCGGGCATTGAAGTCACCCAACAGGATGACTCTATCCCGAGGGGCCACTTTTAGCTAACACCTGTCACAGGAGGTTATAGAAGGAATCTGAATCCACGGGCTTGCCTGCATCCCTCCACTGATGTTCATCTTCGGTGGGGGCGTAAGCAGCCACCACCACCACCATTCTCTGCCTCCTGTTGATGGGGAGGCGAGCCCAAAGTAGCCTGGGGCTTACAGCTTCCCACACCTCGCCGCCACCTTCCCACGCCGCCTTCATTCTTTTATTCAGAATAAGAGCCACTCCTTGTTGTTTGGCAGTCTCCTGCCCCGAGTGGAGGACTCTGCACCCTCATGAGGAACCCCAAGGGTAAGGATTCAGGCATTGCTCCTCACAATGTTATCGTCTGGCATCACAACCACCAGCAACACACCTGTATTTGAATTGCAAGTAACTTTAAAGAACACAACGCAACCCAAACAACCGTTCGTTTGAAAAACATATCCTAAAGAATCGTCACTGGGTGTTGGCTGTGAGCGAGAATCAAACTCGGGTCGTCATGTTTGTAGAGCAGCGCACTAACCGCTAGACTACTGCCACACACGTTACACACGGTACACACACACACAGTGTACACACACACACACAGTACACACACACACGCATGGTACACACACACACGCATGGTACACACACATGCACAGTACACACGCACACGCACAGTACACACACACACGCACGGTACACACACATGCACAGTACACACGCACAGTATACACACGCACAGTACACACACACGGTACACACGCACACGCACAGTACACACACACGCACAGTACACACGCACAGTACACACGCACAGTACACACACACGCACGGTACATGCACGGTACACACACACAGTACACACGCACAGTACACACACACGCACAGTACAAACACACACGGTACACACACACACACAGTACACGACACACACGCACGGCACGCCCACACTCCTTCAGTCACGTGACTAAGGTTGACGCGCCGCCCCATCTAACGAGGTGACCTCTTGGCTCTCTCGTCTCGCCTCGACACGTAGATTAATTTCTTACTCTTACCTAGAAACGTCATTGTCTGTCTGTCTGTCTCTGTGGACGCAACTTGCGAGGAATTTAACTCACACACTGTGGGGTTTACGTTTCAAATAAAGTGCCCAGATACCATGCGACAAGCCCCGTGGTGAGCCAGTGCTATTCCTATTTCCAATCAGTCAGCTTGAAAGTAGTTAAATTAACAATTTATTACCAATCTCCATATATATCAAAGGCAAAGTTGTGAATGTGTGCGTCTGTTCAAAATGTTTAGCGTACTTCCCGACACGCACCAAGCTTTAAATTTGCCATGTGGGTAATTTCCAGACTGTACACCGTGCAAACATTATAAAAATAGACTTTTGTATATTTTTGGGGGGGGGCACGCAATAATGGATATGCATGAAAACACCACGATACATAGGACTTACTTTGATTAGAATCTTGGAATTGATTGTGTACATGTTGAAATTGTTAAATGAGCATTTTGAGCACACTGCTGTTTTAATAAATGTTCATGATTCTGAGAATATAACTAATTCTGAGCATCATAATGACCATATTGGAATTGTCATCATGAATGGGGGTACAATGATTTTTTATAACAATAGGAATGCGGTTTTGAGCATGACTATTGATATTTCGGACTCATTTATGACAATAGATTCACGATTAAATTGCGATTTTGTTTAGCTCATCAATCAGGATACTGTTAATAATGCGCATGCCCATAAATTGTTGAAATGACTAGAAATGCAAGTTGTGTATACTCTCCAACCCCATTCCTCTACCTACCCATTCCCTTGACGGGCTCCGTGCCCACTTAAACCCATGACGATGGCGGTGATGATTCCACCTCTCGCTGTAACAATCAAAGCACCTCCAACTTCTGAATGCAAAGGTGCTGGTTGGTGTAACGCCAAAACACATCGTCAACGCCGCTCCCAAGCCCGCCCTACGTTAATTCAATCGTTAGAATCAACAAAATAAAAAGTTCCACAGAGGAAACTAAAATGACATTACGCAATCCCCAAAGTGGCACGCGGTAGGCTACACGACTCGGAGAACAACGTCAGACTTCAAGACTTGCATCGCCATCATCAGCATCATTCTTCCTCTCCACAAGTCATCGCACGTCAATATTCAACAAGCTGCACACACGTGCAAGTAACCTCTCGACCCGCCACCTGCACAGTTAACGCGATCAGACCCGGGGGTCAAATTAAAATTGTGTCTTTGGTGACGTATTGCAATCGGTGTAATTTTAATGATGTACGTACAGCAACTGCTGCAACTGCTGTACGTACATCGAATTATATCATTGACAACGGGGTCCGCTTTTGCGGTATCTGCGTGCGGTCTTATAATTATATAGATACGTAGTCAGTTCATTAGTATGGGGTTCCTCTATAAGGAATTGTAAAATGTATTACTTAATACGCTTCCAGGCCGCACTTAGCTTGTAGCAGTCAGAGCAGTTAAAATGACTGTACATGTGTAGGTATGAAATAAAATAAATTTAATTAAAAGAAAATAAATTTTAGTTATTAAAACATTTAACTTAACGTAGGTATAAAATAAATGTAATTTAAATAAAATAAATGTAATTTATTTTAAAAAATGTATTTAAATAAAATAAGATAATTTATAAAAAATGTAATTTAACGTAGGTATAAAATTAATTTAAATAAAATAATGTAATTTATTTTAAAAATTAAATTAAACGTAGGTATTAAATGAAATAAATGTAATTTAAATAAAATAAATTTAATTTATTAAAACATTTAATTTAACGTAGGTATAAGATAAAATAAATGTAAAAAGAATAATTTATAAAAAAAAATTACGTAGGTATAAAATAAATGTAATTAAAATAAATTTAATTTATAAAAAATTGATTTAACGTAGGTATAAAATAAAATTCATTGAAATAAATGTAATTAATACAAATTTTCAATTAAATTTTACGTAGGTATGAAATAAAATAAATTAAAAATTTTAATTTATTACAAAATTAAATTAAACGTAGATATAACAAAATAAATTTAATTTAAATTATAAAAAATATTCATTCATAAAAAAATACATAGGTATAAAATGAATTTTAATTTACTTCATTAAAATTTTAAATTAAATTTAACGTAGGTATAAAATAAAATGTAATTAAATTAAATAATAAATACATTTTATTTTCTACCTCCGTGACTTTACCGAAAGACGCAAAGAGTGTGGACCCACGTGACATCAAGGCTGTCCTAGTCTTAGTCTAGGCAAGGCCTCAGGGTGTACCGGGCCTTTCACAACAACCGCAGCCGCAGCAACAACGGTTCTCTTGAGAAAATGCTTTAAAAAAGTCAACGTAGCTTACCTTGACACTCGCGAACTTTAATGATTAAAATAATTAAAACAAAAACTAAACATTCACACGCACATGGGCGCGCGGCGTTCAGCGTGTAGGGCATTAAAAACGGTAGCGTCCTCCCGCGATCTTATTGGTCGCCGCGTGCCAAAGTGGGGAGGGGGGAGGGCCAGCGATCCGATTGGTCGAGAGGCAAACCTGGGCGCGTCTCCGGCGATGGTGCGCAGCGATTGGTCAACGGTTGTCCTATGCTAATTTTGGTATGCTAATTAATTTTAATATGTATGCTAATACAGTATATTTATTAATACTCATTAAGTTTAATGTTTATCCTAAATTAGTTAAAAATTTATGCTCGTTTAGTTAACATTCTATGATAGTATCGTTATATTTTTTTATGCTATGATTACAGCAGTACATACTAACCGTAGTGGTACATGCTATGATTACAGCAGGTATACTGACTGTGGTGGTACCTGATATGATTACAGCAGGTATAGTGACTGTGGTGGTACCTGCTATGATAGCAGGCATACTGACTAGTGGTACCTGCTATAATTACATCAGTGCATACTGACTGTGGTGGTACCTGCTATGATTACAGCAGGCATACTGACTGTGGTGGTACCTGCTAAGGTTACAGCAGTGCATACTGTGGTGGTACCTGCTATGATAACAGCAGGCATACTGACTAGTGGTACCTGCTATAATTACATCAGTGCATACTGTGGTGGTACCTGATTTCACTACAGCAGTGCATACTGACTGTGGTGGGTACCTGCTAAGGTTACAGCAGTGCATACTGTGGTGGTACCTGCTATGATAACAGCAGGCATACTGACTAGTGGTACCTGCTATAATTACATCAGTGCATGCTGTGGTGGTACCTGATTTCACTACAGCAGTGCATACTGACTGTGGTGGGTATCTGCTAAGGTTACAGCAGTGCATACTGCTTATATGCTTTATCACGTGTCGTGAATGTGATAGTTTCATCCCAGAAATGGTGCCCTTGACCGGCCCAGAGCAGACATTTCACTTTGCCTTAGAACCTGAGGTGGCACAGCATTAGCAATTCCAAGTTCTTTATGTGACCAATAGCAACGAATTATGTGGCAAGCATTTGAAATGAGTGGGTTATGACGTACTGTACTTCACTCTTATCGACCATTAACATAAGTCTGTGTTACTGGCGTTGTGCTGCCTTGGCCGGTACCAACTTCTTCTTTGACCACGTGGACCACGCGGATGAATGGTCTACGCGAGTCGAGCGACCGATGGAGAAGACCTATGGGGGCACGCGGCGGGAGACTCTCAGGCGAAATCGTGGAAGCCGCGTGACAGAAGCCACGAGTGGAGGATAGACGCATGCTGGCGAGACGTCGTCTTCAGTTTAATTTGTTTCACGTGTCAGGTGTAGAGTCCTGTGAGCCGTGCGGCCCTTGACTCGGGTGCAACCGCAACAAACAAAAGCGTGAACATACTCATGTTGTGGGTCACTGTTGACGATGTGGGTCCCTTCTGACGAGGTGAGTGTCCATATTCATGTTGTGGGTCACTGTTGACGATCTGGGTCCCTACTGACGAGGTGAGTGTGCATATTCATGTTGTGGGTCACTGTTGACGATGTGGGTCCCTACTGACGAGGTGAGTGTCCATATTCATGTTGTGGGTCACTGTTGACGATGTGGGTCCTGATTGAAGATATGGGTCCGGATTAAAGAGGTGAGCGTCCCTTTTGATGTGGGTCTCTATTGACGCGGCGAGCATCCCTGTTGACGATGTTGGTCGCTGATGACGATCTGGGTCCGTGTTACCGATGTTAGCACTGAATTGGTCCTCGTCTAATATCATATATGTTCTACCATATGTATACTGTTGTATATGTAGGTGTTATGAAAATTGATGAAAATAATGAAAATTAAATGAAATTTGAAATTAGCATAATTTATCCGAAATTATGTTAATTAGTGTAATTATGTGCATAAATTATGCGGATTCAAGAGATAATCGTATTAATTTATGCGAGTGGGCGTGGTTAGGATAATGCAGGTCGTTATGGATTATCAGGTCGAGCCTCAGTGACGAGGATTGTGTTATGAATTGGAATAACGCAATTAATCGTATGCAGTGACGCATGCGTTGTGAGCGTGAATGAGAGAGAGTCGATTCGACTCTGCTCTTTAATTCCGTATTATCGATAAGAATACGATTACTCTCGATTGAACATTACGGATTATGTGTGTTATGGATCATGTGGTGATAGTGTGCTTATGATAGGTCCCCAGGATTCAGATCTCATACGCAGAACAATATTATGCAGAATTTCAGGAAGAATCACACACAAACCTTCTGCTTTAATCAATTTTATTTCTAGCTAACTTTAATTTTTGGATAATATGAAAACTCAATCTCGGGATTTTGGAATTTCAACACAGCGTGAACATGATACCATCACGATTGCGTTGTTTCACCTCGATAGCGGCACCTGTGGTTAATTCCCGACGCGTAACGCAATTGATCGGTTGTTGAGAGAGAGATTAAAAACATGCGAACTATTCTATCAAACCTTAACTTTATAATATGCAAACTCGTATGCTTGAATTGTTACACAACACGGCACTTGGTCTTTGATTCGTATCCAATCCTTAATACATCCTGATATGCGAAGCTATTATGCTTGAAATCGTCAGCACAGTACCACGTTGATGTTCGTTCATTGATTCATAATGATTATGCATTTAAAGCGTTCGACTGAAATACTTCGAATTGCCTTATCAACACCACTCGTTGGCCACAATGCTTCGTTACTTGAATTGTCAGACAAAACAGCATTCGGTCATTGATCATGCGCGGCCCTTAATGCAATTATTGTCACGTTGTTAACAATAGGATGACTGATTATTATGCAACGCTACTCGTTGACAGGGCACTCCAACCAGTATTATTCTTGGAGGCACAAATATGCGTTTGAATTCGTTATTTTATTCGTGGATACCGGCAAGATTATGCAGAAAGACAAATATTAACGAACGACTCAAGTATTCCTAATCAACTTCTCAACGCGACTCAATGGGTGGCGATGTTTCCTTTTGAGATCCTTATCTCGGGCCAATCTTTTAATTGATTGTGGCCAGACCCCTGGCAGGGAACCGGTTGAACCCGCTCTTCAACCCCGCGAGCGGCGCTCCGTGGTGAGGTGCCAAGAACGAATCCTTGTTAATGGGTCAGTTGGTAATTTATGCGGTTAGAAGTACAGCCCCAGCACAACATTACAGAGAAAATTATGAACACTCTTAAAAACGATAGATTATTCACTCGGTCGTTGCGATGTTTCCACAATCACGGATGGTTCAATGGCTTGAGGTTTTTAGGCTTTGTTAATGACCCGTGTGTGTGTGTGTTGAATGGTGTGAGTGGTGAAAGAGTAGGCCAATGTTCGGAATCGATTCTTTGCGTCAAGCAGACGTCTGGTTTGTGTGTAGTGGGGGGCAGTGTATCATACGTATCAGTTGATTCTTCTTTCAGTAGTTGGTTCGGACTCGACGGACGTTGGTGAACGAGTAGATGCGTTGTTGTAGCTGAGATGACCGTCTGGTAGACGGCGTTAGAAGCACGCCCGCAGCGGCACGCTGGTGCTCCGTCGTCGGCGGTTGTAGATTGCAGGCTCACGATTCGCTCGTGGTGGCGCTGGTGCTGGTTCTGGTGGCACGCTGGTGGCGCGCTGTTGGCACGCTCTGGTGCTGATGCTGGTGCTGATGGCACGCTGGTGGCGCGCGCTCCCTCTCCTTGAAGATGCGCGAACGCGCCCGTGCTGGTTCGCTGATAGCAGTTTCTCTCCACTGCTGGCTGAGCTGCTGCACGCTCTTGCTTGGCGTTGCTGGCCGCGCTCTTTCTCCTTGAAGATGCGCGAAAGCGCCCGTGCTGGTTCGCTGACAGCAGTTTCCTCCACTGCTGGATGAGCTACGCCGGCGCGCGCTCTTTCCGCTGCTGTAGTATCTGACGCTGCTGTAGTATCTGACGCTGCGCTCGCGAGCGACAGGTCAAGTTTTTCTTCTGCTGAGTTGAGTTGAGATGAGTCTTCTTCTGTTGAGCTGAGTTGAGATGAGTCTTCTTCTGTTGAGCTGCCCCCGAGGGCTGATGAGTTGATTTCAATGCTGAAACGGCTCCTTTTTATGCCAAAAATCTCTCCCCTTCTCGGCTCCCCCTCACGAGGTGGAGCTATCTTTGATCTGATCGTATGTCGGTGGGGGGGGTTCGTGTGTCGGTGGTGGGGGGGGGTTCGTGTGTCAGTGTGTATGTTTGTGTGTGTGTCATTTATGACATGGCTCTGTTCGGGTCTTTCCTCAAGCCATAAACATCAAGACAACAGACACCTCGATTCATCTTGGTGGCGTCTGGTTGTCTAATCCCTCCACCCAGAGAGAGGGGCGGGTTCCCCCCCCCCTTTTCCGTACGCGTTCCGACGCACAAAGAAATGGTTAAGATTTTTTTTTAAGTTTAACATTTCACATCACAGTTGGTATCTTATCATACACAGTTATGATCCTGCTTGTGATTCATAGTATTTGATTTATTTCCAAGTGAAGATGCTCTTCCGAGCGTATGCATTTTATCACGTGCTGCAGGGAAAGACAAAGGTGGCCGGGAGCACCTCTTTATACTTTTGACTTATATTTCTCAAATACCATTTGGTCCCATGTTCGCCAAGACTCGTGTTTGTAACTACGTCCTCCCGACACCTCTCGGTTTTACCGAGGTTCGAATTGTTATGATGGAATTATTAAAAAGAAAAATAATTATCATCCTGAGTTTAAGAGGTCCATTTCTTGATTGTTGGAATCCATATCCCTTGGTTCTGTAAGGTTCTATAATGGAATGTCGTGTAAGGTTAACACGTTGTTATTATTAATATTATTTTGCAATTTTCTTTAAAACTTTCTTTGCCTGGTTGCCGTGTGTGGGGTGGGTGTGTCTCCTCATCAAACCCGGCTGGCTTTTCCAGATGGCCCCTTGTGATAAGGTGTAATTCCTGCTTCTCCGCGCTGTGAGAGAGACAAATGTGGTCGGGGTTGCTTGGAATATTGTTTAAACTCTTTCGCAAGTTTGCTCGTTGTCTCATTCCTTCTCGATAACCTTTGATGTGACTCGGTTTTCTTGCTCCCAGCTTTGTTTTAACAGTAAAAGTATTAAAGGTGAAAATCATTTGATAGCGAATTAATCATTGGATAATAATTCACTGATGTGTCTGGTGGCCTGTTCTTAATTGGAGTGAGCGTTAGGCTCGCTACTTTTATCTTATTCTTGTTGTTGCCTTTTAATTTTTTTGTTGTTGTTTTACTGGAAAATAAGGAAAAGAATATGTATACGATTTACCCTGTTGGCGTCTGGTGTCTGTTCTCTTGGTATTCTGACCTCGGGCCAGGGATATTAGGGCCAGGGATATTAGGGCCAGGGATATTAGGGCCTGGGATATTAGGGCCAGGGATGTTAGGGCCAGGGATATTAGGGCCAGGGATATTAGGGCCAGGGATATTAGGGCCAAGGATATTAGGGCCAGGGATATTAGGGCCAGTGATATTAGGGCCAGGGATATTAGGGCCAGGGATATTAGGGCCAGGGATATTAGAGCCAGGGATATTAGGGCCAGGGATATTAGGACCAGGGATATTAAGGCCAGGGATATTAGGGCCATGGATATTAGGGACAGGGATATTAGGGCCAGGGATATTAGGGCCAGGGTTATTAGAGCCAGGGATATTAGGGCCAGGGATATTAGGGCCAGGGATATTAGGGCCAGGGATATTAGTGCCAGGGATATTAGGGCCAAGGATATTAGGGCCTGGGATATTATGGCCAGGAATATTAGGGCCAGGGATATTAGGGCCAAGGATATTAGGGCCAAGGATATTAGGGCCAGGGATATTAGAGCCAGGGATATTACGGCCAGGGATATTAGGGCCAGGGATTTTAGGGCCAGGAATATTAGGGCCAAGGATATTAGGGCCTGGGATATTAGGGCCAGGGATATTAGGGCCAGTGATATTATGGCCAGGGATTTTATGGCCAGGGATGTTAGGGCCAGGGATATTAGGGCCAGGGATTTTAGGGCCAGGGATATTAGGGCCAGGGATATTAGGGCCAGGGATTTTAGGGCCAGGGATATTACGGCCAGGGATATTAGGGACAGGGATATTAGAGCCAGGGATATTAGGGCCAGGGATATTAGGGCCAGAGATATTATGGCCAGGGATATTAGGGCCAGGGATATTAGGGCCAGGGATATTAGGGCCAGGGATATTAGGGCCAGGGGTATTAGGGCCAGGGGTAATAGGGCCAAGGGTATTATGGCCAGGGATATTAGGGCCAGGGATGTTAGGGCCAGAGATATTAGAGCCAGGAATATTAGGGCCAGGGATATTAGGGCCAGGGGTATTAGGGCCAGGGATATTAGGGCCAGGCATATTAGGGCCAGGGATATTAGGGCCAGGAATATTAGGGCCAGGGATATTAGTGCCAGGGATATTAGGGCTAGGGATATTAGGGCCAGGGATATTACGGCCAGGGATATTAGGGCCAAGGATATTAGGGCCAGGGATATTAGGGCCAGGGATATTAGGGCCAGGAATATAAGGGCCAAGGATATTAGGGCCAGGGATATTAGGGCCAGGGATATTAGGGCCAGGGATATTAGGGCCAGGGATTTTAGGTCCAGGGATATTAGGGCCAGGGATATTAGGGCCAGGGATTTTAGGGCCAGGGATATTAGGGCCAGGGATATTAGGGCCAGTGATATTAGGGCCAGGGATAATAGGGCCAGGGATATTAGGGCCAGGGATATTAGGGCCAGGGATATTAGGGCCAGGGATATTACGGCCAGGGATATTAGGACCAGGGATATTAAGGCCAGGGATATTAGGGCCAGGGATATTAGGGCCAGGGATGTTAGGGCCAGGGATATTAGGGCCAGGGATGTTAGGGCCAGGGATATTAGGGCCAGGAATTTTAGGGCCAGGGATATTAGGGCCAGGGATATTAGGGCCAGGGATATTAGGGCCAGGGATATTAGGGCCAGGGATATTAGGGCCAGGGATATTAGGGCCAGGGATATTAGGGCCAGGGATATTAGGGCCAGGGATAGTAGGGCGAGGGATATTAGGGCCAAGGATATTAGGGCCTGGGATATTACGGCCAGGAATATTAGGGCCAGGGATATTAGGGCCAGGGATATTAGGGCCAGGGATATTAGGGCCAGGGATATTAGGGCAAGGGATATTAGGGCCAGGGATTTTATGGCAAGGGATATCAGGGCCAGGGATATTAGGGCCAGGGATATTAGGGCCAGGGATATTAGGGCCAAGGATATTAGGGCCAGGGATATTAGGGTCATGGATATTAGAGCCAGGGATATTACGGCCAGGGATATTAGGGCCAGGGATATTAGGGCCAAGGATATTAGCACCTGGGATATTAGGGCCAGGGATATTAGGGCCAGTGATATTATGGCCAGCGATTTTAGGGCCAGGGATGTTAGGGCCAGGAATATTAGGGCCAGGGATTTTAGGGCCAGGGATATTAGGGCCAGGGATATTAGGGCCAGGGATTTTAGGGCCAGGGATATTACGGCCAGGGATATTAGGGACAGGGATATTAGAGCCAGGGATATTAGGGCCAGGGATATTAGGGCCAGGGATATTAGGGCCAGGGATATTAGGGCCAGGGATATTAGGGCCAGGGATATTAGGGCCAGGGATATTAGGGCCAGGGGTATTAGGGCCAGGGGTAATAGGGCCAAGGGATATTAGGGCCAGGGATATTAGGGCCAGGGATATTAAGGCCAGGGTTATTAGGGCCAGGGATATTAGGGCCAGGGATATTAGGGCGAGGGATATTAGGGCCAGGGATATTAGGGCCAGGGATATTAGGGCCAGGGATATTAGGGCCAGGGGTATTAGGGCCAGGGATATTAGGGCCAGGCATATTAGGGCCAGGGATATTAGGGCCAGGAATATTAGGGCCAGGGATATTAGTGCCAGGGATATTATGGCCAGGGATATTAGGGCCATGGATATTAGGGCCAGAGATATTAGAGCCAGGGATATTAGGGCCAGGGATATTAGGGCCAGGGGTATTAGGGCCAGGGATATTAGGGCCAGGGATATTAGGGCCAGGGATATTAGGGCCAGGGATATTAGGGCCAGGGATTTTAGGGCCATGGATATTAGGGCCAGGGATATTAGGGCCATGGATATTAGGGCCAGGGATATTAGGGCCAGGGATATTAGGGCCAGGGATATTAGGGCCAGGGATATTAGGGCCTGGGATATTAGGGCCAGGGATATTAGGTCCAGGGATATTAGGGCCAGGGATATTAGTGCCAAGGATATTAGGGCCAGGGATATTAGGGCCAGGGATATTAGGGCCAGGGATATTAGGGCCAGGTTTGTTAGGGCCAGGGATATTAGCGCCAGGGATTTTAGGGCCAGGGATATTAGGGCCAGGGATATTAGGGCCAGGGATGTTAGGGCCAGGGATATTAAGGCCAAGGTTATTAGGGCCAGGGATTTTAGGGCCAGGGATTTTAGGGCCAGGGATATTAGGGCCAGGGATATTAGGGCCAGGGATATTAGGGCCAGCGATATTAGGGCCAGGGGTATTAGGGCCAGGGATATTAGGGCCCGGGATATTAGGGCCAGGGATATTAGGGCCAGGAATATTAGGGCCAGGGATATTAGTGCCAGGGATATTAGGGCCAGTGATATTAGGGCCAGGGATATTAGGGCCAGGGATATTAGGGCCAGGGATATTAGGGCCAGGGATATTAGGGCCAGGGATTTTAGGGCCAGGGATATTAGGGCCAGGGATATTAGGGCCAGGGATATTAGGGCCAGGGATATTAAGGCCAGGGTTATTAGGGCCAAGGATATTAGGGCCAGGGATATTAGGGCCAGGGATATTAGGGCCAGGGATTTTAGGGCCATGGATATTAGGGCCAGGGATATTAGGGCCAGGGATATTAGGGCCAGGGATATTAGGGCCAGGGATATTAGGGCCAGGGATATTAGGGCCTGGGATATTAGGGCCAGGGATATTAGGTCCAGGGATATTAGGGCCAGGGATATTAGTGCCAAGGATATTAGGGCCAGGGATATTAGGGCCAGGGATATTAGGGCCAGGGATATTAGGGCCAGGGATGTTAGGGCCAGGGATATTAGGGCCAGGGATTTTAGGGCCAGGGATATTAGGGCCAGGGATATTAGGGCCAGGGATGTTAGGGCCAGGGATATTAAGGCCAGGGTTATTAGGGCCAGGGATTTTAGGGCCAGGGATTTTAGGGCCAGGGATATTAGGGCCAGGGATATTAGGGCCAGGGATATTAGGGCCAGCGATATTAGGGCCAGGGGTATTAGGGCCAGGGATATTAGGGCCCGGGATATTAGGGCCAGGGATATTAGGGCCAGGAATATTAGGGCCAGGGATATTAGTGCCAGGGATATTAGGGCCAGGGATATTAGGGCCAGGGATATTAGGGCCAGGGATATTAGCGCCAGGGATATTAGGGCCAGGGATATTAGGGCCAGGGATTTTAGGGCCAGGGATATTAGGGCCAGGGATATTAGGGCCAGGGATATTAGGGCCAGGGATATTAAGGACAGGGTTATTAGGGCCAGGGATATTAGGGCCAGGGATATTAGGGCCAGGGATATTAGGGCCAGGAATATAAGGGCCAGGGATATTAGGGCCAGGGATATTAGGGCCAGGGATATTAGGGCCAGGGATATTAGGGCCAGGGATTTTAAGGGCCAGGGATATTAGGGCCATGGATATTAGGGCCAGGGATATTAGGGCCAGGGATATTAGGGCCAGGGATATTAGGGCCAGAGATATTAGGGCCTGGGATATTAGGGCCAGGGATATTAGGTCCAGGGATATTAGGGCCAGGGATATTAGTGCCAAGGATATTAGGGCCAGGGATATTAGGGCCAGGGATATTAGGGCCAGGGATATTAGGGCCAGGGATGTTAGGGCCAGGGATATTAGGGCCAGGGATTTTAGGGCCAGGGATATTAGGGCCAGGGATATTAGGGCCAGGGATATTAAGGCCAGGGTTATTAGGGCCAGGGATTTTAGGGCCAGGGATATTAGGGCCAGGGATATTAGGGCCCGGGATATTAGGGCCAGGAATATTAGGGCCAGGGATATTAGTGCCAGGGATATTAGGGCCAGGGATATTAGGGCCAGGGATATTAGGGCCAGGGATATTAGCACCAGGGATATTAGGGCCAGGGATATTAGGGCCAGGGATTTTAGGGCCAGGGATATTAGGGCCAGGGATATTAGGGCCAGGGATATTAGGGCCAGGGATATTAAGGCCAGGGTTATTAGGGCCAGGGATATTAGGGCCAGGGATATTAGGGCCAGGGATATTAGGGCCAGGAATATAAGGGCCAGGGATATTAGGGCCAGGGATATTAGGGCCAGGGATATTAGGGCCAGGGATTTTAGGGCCAGGGATATTAGGGCCATGGATATTAGGGCCAGGGATATTAGGGCCAGGGATATTAGGGCCAGGGATATTAGGGCCAGAGATATTAGGGCCTGGGATATTAGGGCCAGGGATATTAGGTCCAGGGATATTAGGGCCAGGGATATTAGTGCCAAGGATATTAGGGCCAGGGATATTAGGGCCAGGGATATTAGGGCCAGGGATATTAGGGCCAGGGATGTTAGGGCCAGGGATATTAGGGCCAGGGATTTTAGGGCCAGGGATATTAGGGCCAGGGATATTAGGGCCAGGGATATTAATGCCAGGGTTATTAGGGCCAGGGATTTTAGGGCCAGGGATTTTAGGGCCAGGGATATTAGGGCCAGGGATATTAGGGCCAGGGATATTAGGGCCAGCGATATTAGGGCCAGGGGTATTAGGGCCAGGGATATTAGGGCCTGGGATATTAGGGCCAGGGATATTAGGGCCAGGAATATTAGGGCCAGGGATATTAGTGCCAGGGATATTAGGGCCAGGGATATTAGGGCCAGGGATATTAGGGCCAGGGATATTAGGGCCAGGGATATTAGGGCCAGGGATATTAGGCCAGGGATTTTAGGGCTAGGGATATTAGGGCCAGGGATATTAGGGCCAGGGATATTAGGGCCAGGGATATTAAGGCCAGGGTTATTAGGGCCAGGGATATTAGGGCCAGGGATATTAGGGCCAGGGATATTAGGGCCAGGGATATTAGGGCCAGGGATATTAGGACCAGGGATATTAGGGCCAGGGATATTAGGGCCAGGGATATTAGGGCCAGGGATATTAGGGCCAGGGATATTAGGGCCTGGGATATTAGGGCCAGGGATGTTAGGGCCAGGGATATTAGGGCCAGGGATATTAGGGCCAGGGATATTAGGGCCAAGGATATTAGGGCCAGGGATATTAGGGCCAGTGATATTAGGGCCAGGGATATTAGGGCCAGGGATATTAGGGCCAGGGATATTAGAGCCAGGGATATTAGGGCCAGGGATATTAGGGCCAGGGATATTAGGGCCTGGGATATTAGGGCCAGGGATGTTAGGGCCAGGGATATTAGGGCCAGGGATATTAGGGCCAGGGATATTAGGGCCAAGGATATTAGGGCCAGGGATATTAGGGCCAGTGATATTAGGGCCAGGGATATTAGGGCCAGGGATATTAGGGCCAGGGATATTAGAGCCAGGGATATTAGGGCCAGGGATATTAGGGCCAGGGATATTAGGGCCAGGGATATTAGGGCCAGGGATATTACGGCCAGGGATATTAGGACCAGGGATATTAGGGCCAGGGATATTAGGGCCAGGGATATTAGGGCCAGGGATATTAGGGCCATGGATATTAGGGCCAGGGATATTAGGGCCAGGGATATTAGGGCCAGGGATATTAGGGCCAGAGATATTAGGGCCTGGGATATTAGGGCCAGGGATATTAGGTCCAGGGATATTAGGGCCAGGGATATTAGTGCCAAGGATATTAGGGCCAGGGATATTAGGGCCAGGGATATTAGGGCCAGGGATATTAGGGCCAGGGATGTTAGGGCCAGGGATATTAGGGCCAGGGATTTTAGGGCCAGGGATTTTAGGGCCAGGGATATTAGGGCCAGGGATATTAATGCCAGGGTTATTAGGGCCAGGGATTTTAGGGCCAGGGATTTTAGGGCCAGGGATATTAGGGCAAGGGATATTAGGGCCAGGGATATTAGGGCCAGCGATATTAGGGCCAGGGGTATTAGGGCCAGGGATATTAGGGCCTGGGATATTAGGGCCAGGGATATTAGGGCCAGGAATATTAGGGCCAGGGATATTAGTGCCAGGGATATTAGGGCCAGGGATATTAGGGCCAGGGATATTAGGGCCAGGGATATTAGGGCCAGGGATATTAGGGCCAGGGATATTAGGCCAGGGATTTTAGGGCCAGGGATATTAGGGCCAGGGATATTAGGGCCAGGGATATTAGGGCCAGGGATATTAAGGCCAGGGTTATTAGGGCCAGGGATATTAGGGCCAGGGATATTAGGGCCAGGGATTTTAGGGCAAGGGATATTAGGACCAGGGATATTAGGGCCAGGGATATTAGGGCCAGGGATATTAGGTCCAGGGATATTAGGGCCAGGGATATTAGGGCCAGGGATATTAGGGCCAGGGATATTAGGGCCAGGGATATTAGGGCCTGGGATATTAGGGCCAGGGATGTTAGGGCCAGGGATATTAGGGCCAGGGATATTAGGGCCAGGGATATTAGGGCCAAGGATATTAGGGCCAGGGATATTAGGGCCAGTGATATTAGGGCCAGGGATATTAGGGCCAGGGATATTAGGGCCAGGGATATTAGAGCCAGGGATATTAGGGCCAGGGATATTAGGACCAGGGGTATTAGGGCCAGGGATATTAGGGCCAGGGATATTACGGCCAGGGATATTAGGACCAGGGATATTAGGGCCAGGGATATTAGGGCAGGGATATTAGGGCCAGGGATATTAGGGCCTGGGATATTAGGGCCAGGGATGTTAGGGCCAGGGATATTAGGGCCAGGGATATTAGGGCCAGGGATATTAGGGCCAAGGATATTAGGGCCAGGGATATTAGGGCCAGTGATATTAGGGCCAGGGATATTAGGGCCAGGGATATTAGGGCCAGGGATATTAGAGCCAGGGATATTAGGGCCAGGGATATTAGGGCCAGGGATATTAGGGCCAGGGATATTAGGGCCAGGGATATTACGGCCAGGGATATTAGGACCAGGGATATTAAGGCCAGGGATATTAGGGCCATGGATATTAGGGACAGGGATATTAGGGCCAGGGATATTAGGGCCAGGGTTATTAGAGCCAGGGATATTAGGGCCAGGGATATTAGGGCCAGGGATATTAGGGCCAGGGATATTAGTGCCAGGGATATTAGGGCCAAGGATATTAGGGCCTGGGATATTAGGGCCAGGAATATTAGGGCCAGGGATATTAGGGCCAAGGATATTAGGGCCAAGGATATTAGGGCCAGGGATATTAGAGCCAGGGATATTACGGCCAGGGATATTAGGGCCAGGGATTTTAGGGCCAGGAATATTAGGGCCAAGGATATTAGGGCCTGGGATATTAGGGCCAGGGATATTAGGGCCAGTGATATTATGGCCAGGGATTTTATGGCCAGGGATGTTAGGGCCAGGGATATTAGGGCCAGGGATTTTAGGGCCAGGGATATTAGGGCCAGGGATATTAGGGCCAGGGATTTTAGGGCCAGGGATATTACGGCCAGGGATATTAGGGACAGGGATATTAGAGCCAGGGATATTAGGGCCAGGGATATTAGGGCCAGGGATATTATGGCCAGGGATATTAGGGCCAGGGATATTAGGGCCAGGGATATTAGGGCCAGGGATATTAGGGCCAGGGGTATTAGGGCCAGGGGTAATAGGGCCAAGGGTATTATGGCCAGGGATATTAGGGCCAGGGATGTTAGGGCCAGAGATATTAGAGCCAGGGATATTAGGGCCAGGGATATTAGGGCCAGTTGTATTAGGGCCAGGGATATTAGGGCCAGGCATATTAGGGCCAGGGATATTAGGGCCAGGAATATTAGGGCCAGGGATATTAGTGCCAGGGATATTAGGGCCAGGGATATTAGGGCCAGGGATATTACGGCCAGGGATATTAGGGCCAAGGATATTAGGGCCAGGGATATTAGGGCCAGGGATATTAGGGCCAGGAATATAAGGGCCAGGGATATTAGGGCCAGGGATATTAGGGCCAGGGATATTAGGGCCAGGGATATTAGGGCCAGGGATTTTAGGGCCAGGGATATTAGGGCCAGGGATATTAGGGCCAGGGATTTTAGGGCCAGGGATATTAGGGCCAGGGATATTAGGGCCAGTGATATTAGGGCCAGGGATAATAGGGCCAGGGATATTAGGGCCAGGGATATTAGGGCCAGGGATATTAGGGCCAGGGATATTACGGCCAGGGATATTAGGACCAGGGATATTAAGGCCAGGGATATTAGGGCCAGGGATATTAGGGCCAGGGATGTTAGGGCCAGGGATATTAGGGCCAGGGATGTTAGGGCCAGGGATATTAGGGCCAGGGATATTAGGGCCAGGGATATTAGGGCAAGGGATATTAGGGCCAGGGATTTTATGGCAAGGGATATCAGGGCCAGGGATATTAGGGCCAGGGATATTAGGGCCAGGGATATTAGGGCCAAGGATATTAGGGCCAGGGATATTAGGGCCATGGATATTAGAGCCAGGGATATTACGGCCAGGGATATTAGGGCCAGGGATATTAGGGCCAAGGATATTAGGGCCTGGGATATTAGGGCCAGGGATATTAGGGCCAGTGATATTATGGCCAGCGATTTTAGGGCCAGGGATGTTAGGGCCAGGAATATTAGGGCCAGGGATTTTAGGGCCAGGGATATTATGGCCAGGGATATTAGGGCCAGGGATTTTAGGGCCAGGGATATTACGGCCAGGTATATTAGGGACAGGGATATTAGAGCCAGGGATATTAGGGCCAGGGATATTAGGGCCAGGGATATTAGGGCCAGGGATATTAGGGCCAGGGATATTAGGGCCAGGGATATTAGGGCCAGGGATATTAGGGCCAGGGGTATTAGGGCCAGGGGTAATAGGGCCAAGGGTATTATGGCCAGGGATATTAGGGCCAGAGATATTAGGGCCAGAGATATTAGAGCCAGGGATATTAGGGCCAGGGATTTTAGGGCCAGGGATATTGGGGCCAGGGATATTAGGGCCAGGGATATTAGGGCCAGGGATATTAAGGCCAGGGTTATTAGGGCCAGGGATATTAGGGCCAGGGATATTAGGGCGAGGGATATTAGGGCCAGGGATATTAGGGCCAGGGATTTTAGGGCCAGGGATATTAGGGCCAGGGGTATTAGGGCCAGGGATATTAGGGCCAGGCATATTAGGGCCAGGGATATTAGGGCCAGGAATATTAGGGCCAGGGATATTAGTGCCAGGGATATTATGGCCAGGGATATTAGGGCCATGGATATTAGGGCCAGAGATATTAGAGCCAGGGATATTAGGGCCAGGGATATTAGGGCCAGGGGTATTAGGGCCAGGGATATTAGGGCCAGGGATATTAGGGCCAGGGATATTAGGGCCAGGGATATTAGGGCCAGGGATTTTAGGGCCATGGATATTAGGGCCAGGGATATTAGGGCCATGGATATTAGGGCCAGGGATATTAGGGCCAGGGATATTAGGGCCAGGGATATTAGGGCCAGGGATATTAGGGCCTGGGATATTAGGGCCAGGGATATTAGGTCCAGGGATATTAGGGCCAGGGATATTAGGGCCAGGGATATTAGGGCCAGGGATATTACGGCCAGGGATATTAGGACCAGGGATATTAAGGCCAGGGATATTAGGGCCAGGGATATTAGGGCCAGGGATGTTAGGGCCAGGGATATTAGGGCCAGGGATGTTAGGGCCAGGGATATTAGGGCCAGGAATTTTAGGGCCAGGGATATTAGGGCCAGGGATATTAGGGCCAGGGATATTAGGGCCAGGGATATTAGGGCCAGGGATATTAGGGCCAGGGATATTAGGGCCAGGGATATTAGGGCCAAGGATATTAGGGCCTGGGATATTACGGCCAGGAATATTAGGGCCAGGGATATTAGGGCCAGGGATATTAGGGCCAGGGATATTAGGGCCAGGGATATTAGGGCAAGGGATATTAGGGCCAGGGATTTTATGGCAAGGGATATCAGGGCCAGGGATATTAGGGCCAGGGATATTAGGGCCAGGGATATTAGGGCCAAGGATATTAGGGCCAGGGATATTAGGGCCATGGATATTAGAGCCAGGGATATTACGGCCAGGGATATTAGGGCCAGGGATATTAGGGCCAAGGATATTAGGGCCTGGGATATTAGGGCCAGGGATATTAGGGCCAGTGATATTATGGCCAGCGATTTTAGGGCCAGGGATGTTAGGGCCAGGAATATTAGGGCCAGGGATTTTAGGGCCAGGGATATTATGGCCAGGGATATTAGGGCCAGGGATTTTAGGGCCAGGGATATTACGGCCAGGTATATTAGGGACAGGGATATTAGAGCCAGGGATATTAGGGCCAGGGATATTAGGGCCAGGGATATTAGGGCCAGGGATATTAGGGCCAGGGATATTAGGGCCAGGGATATTAGGGCCAGGGATATTAGGGCCAGGGGTATTAGGGCCAGGGGTAATAGGGCCAAGGGTATTATGGCCAGGGATATTAGGGCCAGAGATATTAGGGCCAGAGATATTAGAGCCAGGGATATTAGGGCCAGGGATTTTAGGGCCAGGGATATTAAGGCCAGGGTTATTAGGGCCAGGGATATTAGGGCCAGGGATATTAGGGCGAGGGATATTAGGGCCAGGGATATTAGGGCCAGGGATTTTAGGGCCAGGGATATTAGGGCCAGGGGTATTAGGGCCAGGGATATTAGGGCCAGGCATATTAGGGCCAGGGATATTAGGGCCAGGAATATTAGGGCCAGGGATATTAGTGCCAGGGATATTATGGCCAGGGATATTAGGGCCATGGATATTAGGGCCAGAGATATTAGAGCCAGGGATATTAGGGCCAGGGATATTAGGGCCAGGGGTATTAGGGCCAGGGATATTAGGGCCAGGGATATTAGGGCCAGGGATATTAGGGCCAGGGATATTAGGGCCAGGGATTTTAGGGCCATGGATATTAGGGCCAGGGATATTAGGGCCATGGATATTAGGGCCAGGGATATTAGGGCCAGGGATATTAGGGCCAGGGATATTAGGGCCAGGGATATTAGGGCCTGGGATATTAGGGCCAGGGATATTAGGTCCAGGGATATTAGGGCCAGGGATATTAGTGCCAAGGATATTAGGGCCAGGGATATTAGGGCCAGGGATATTAGGGCCAGGGATATTAGGGCCAGGGATGTTAGGGCCAGGGATATTAGGGCCAGGGATTTTAGGGCCAGGGATATTAGGGCCAGGGATATTAGGGCCAGGGATGTTAGGGCCAGGGATTTTAGGGCCAGGGATTTTAGGGCCAGGGATATTAGGGCCAGGGATATTAGGGCCAGGGATATTAGGGCCAGCGATATTAGGGCCAGGGATATTAGGGCCAGGGATATTAGGGCCAGGGATATTAGTGCCAGGGATATTAGGGCCATGGATATTAGGGCCAGGGATATTAGGGCCAGGGATATTAGGGCCAGGGATATTAGGGCCAGGGATATTAGGGCCAGGGATATTAGGGCCAGGGGTATTAGGGCCAGGGGTAATATGGCCAGGGATATTATGGCCAGGGATATTAGGGCCAGGGATATTAGGGCCAGAGATATTAGAGCCAGGGATATTAGGGCCAGGGATATTAGGGCCAGGGGTATTAGGGCCAGGGATATTAGGGCCAGGGATATTAGGGCCAGGGATATTAGGGCCAGGGATTTTAGGGTCAGGGATATTAGGGCCAGGGATATTAGGGCCATGGATATTAGGGCCAGGGATATTAGGGCCAGGGATATTAGGGCCAGGGATATTAGGGCCAGGGATATTAGGGCCTGGGATATTAGGGCCAGGGATATTAGGTGCAGGGATATTAGGGCCAGGGATATTAGTGCCAAGGATATTAGGGCCAGGGATATTAGGGCCAGGGATATTAGGGCCAGGGATATTAGGGCCAGGGATGTTAGGGCCAGGGATATTAGGGCCAGGGATTTTTGGGCCAGGGATATTAGGGCCAGGGATATTAGGGCCAGGGATATTAGGGCAAGGGATATTAGGGCCAGGGATTTTATGGCAAGGGATATCAGGGCCAGGGATATTAGGGCCAGGGATATTAGGGCCAGGGATATTAGGGCCAAGGATATTAGGGCCAGGGATATTAGGGCCATGGATATTAGAGCCAGGGATATTACGGCCAGGGATATTAGGGCCAGGGATATTAGGGCCAAGGATATTAGGGCCTGGGATATTAGGGCCAGGGATATTAGGGCCAGTGATATTATGGCCAGCGATTTTAGGGCCAGGGATGTTAGGGCCAGGAATATTAGGGCCAGGGATTTTAGGGCCAGGGATATTATGGCCAGGGATATTAGGGCCAGGGATTTTAGGGCCAGGGATATTACGGCCAGGGATATTAGGGACAGGGATATTAGAGCCAGGGATATTAGGGCCAGGGATATTAGGGCCAGGGATATTAGGGCCAGGGATATTAGGGCCAGGGATATTAGGGCCAGGGATATTAGGGCCAGGGATATTAGGGCCAGGGGTATTAGGGCCAGGGGTAATAGGGCCAAGGGTATTATGGCCAGGGATATTAGGGCCAGGGATATTAGGGCCAGAGATATTAGAGCCAGGGATATTAGGGCCAGGGATTTTAGGGCCAGGGATATTGGGGCCAGGGATATTAGGGCCAGGGATATTAGGGCCAGGGATATTAAGGCCAGGGTTATTAGGGCCAGGGATATTAGGGCCAGGGATATTAGGGCGAGGGATATTAGGGCCAGGGATATTAGGGCCAGGGATTTTAGGGCCAGGGATATTAGGGCCAGGGGTATTAGGGCCAGGGATATTAGGGCCAGGCATATTAGGGCCAGGGATATTAGGGCCAGGAATATTAGGGCCAGGGATATTAGTGCCAGGGATATTATGGCTAGGGATATTAGGGCCATGGATATTAGGGCCAGAGATATTAGAGCCAGGGATATTAGGGCCAGGGATATTAGGGCCAGGTGTATTAGGGCCAGGGATATTAGGGCCAGGGATATTAGGGCCAGGGATATTAGGGCCAGGGATATTAGGGCCAGGGATTTTAGGGCCATGGATATTAGGGCCAGGGATATTAGGGCCATGGATATTAGGGCCAGGGATATTAGGGCCAGGGATATTAGGGCCAGGGATATTAGGGCCAGGGATATTAGGGCCTGGGATATTAGGGCCAGGGATATTAGGTCCAGGGATATTAGGGCCAGGGATATTAGTGCCAAGGATATTAGGGCCAGGGATATTAGGGCCAGGGATATTAGGGCCAGGGATATTAGGGCCAGGGATGTTAGGGCCAGGGATATTAGGGCCAGGGATTTTAGGGCCAGGGATATTAGGGCCAGGGATATTAGGGCCAGGGATGTTAGGGCCAGGGATTTTAGGGCCAGGGATTTTAGGGCCAGGGATATTAGGGCCAGGGATATTAGGGCCAGGGATATTAGGGCCAGCGATATTAGGGCCAGGGATATTAGGGCCAGCGATATTAGGGCCAGGGATATTAGTGCCAGGGATATTAGGGCCAGGGATATTAGGGCCAGGGATATTAGGGCCAGGGATATTAGGGCCAGGGATATTAGGGCCAGGGATATTAGGGCCAGTGATATTATGGCCAGCGATTTTAGGGCCAGGGATGTTAGGGCCAGGAATATTAGGGCCAGGGATTTTAGGGCCAGGGATATTATGGCCAGGGATATTAGGGCCAGGGATTTTAGGGCCAGGGATATTACGGCCAGGTATATTAGGGACAGGGATATTAGAGCCAGGGATATTAGGGCCAGGGATATTAGGGCCAGGGATATTAGGGCCAGGGATATTAGGGCCAGGGATATTAGGGCCAGGGATATTAGGGCCAGGGATATTAGGGCCAGGGGTATTAGGGCCAGGGGTAATAGGGCCAAGGGTATTATGGCCAGGGATATTAGGGCCAGAGATATTAGGGCCAGAGATATTAGAGCCAGGGATATTAGGGCCAGGGATTTTAGGGCCAGGGATATTGGGGCCAGGGATATTAGGGCCAGGGATATTAGGGCCAGGGATATTAAGGCCAGGGTTATTAGGGCCAGGGATATTAGGGCCAGGGATATTAGGGCGAGGGATATTAGGGCCAGGGATATTAGGGCCAGGGATTTTAGGGCCAGGGATATTAGGGCCAGGGGTATTAGGGCCAGGGATATTAGGGCCAGGCATATTAGGGCCAGGGATATTAGGGCCAGGAATATTAGGGCCAGGGATATTAGTGCCAGGGATATTATGGCCAGGGATATTAGGGCCATGGATATTAGGGCCAGAGATATTAGAGCCAGGGATATTAGGGCCAGGGATATTAGGGCCAGGGGTATTAGGGCCAGGGATATTAGGGCCAGGGATATTAGGGCCAGGGATATTAGGGCCAGGGATATTAGGGCCAGGGATTTTAGGGCCATGGATATTAGGGCCAGGGATATTAGGGCCATGGATATTAGGGCCAGGGATATTAGGGCCAGGGATATTAGGGCCAGGGATATTAGGGCCAGGGATATTAGGGCCTGGGATATTAGGGCCAGGGATATTAGGTCCAGGGATATTAGGGCCAGGGATATTAGTGCCAAGGATATTAGGGCCAGGGATATTAGGGCCAGGGATATTAGGGCCAGGGATATTAGGGCCAGGGATGTTAGGGCCAGGGATATTAGGGCCAGGGATTTTAGGGCAAGGGATATTAGGGCCAGGGATATTAGGGCCAGGGATGTTAGGGCCAGGGATTTTAGGGCCAGGGATTTTAGGGCCAGGGATATTAGGGCCAGGGATATTAGGGCCAGGGATATTAGGGCCAGCGATATTAGGGCCAGGGATATTAGGGCCAGGGATATTAGGGCCAGGGATATTAGTGCCAGGGATATTAGGGCCAGGGATATTAGGGCCAGGGATATTAGGGCCAGGGATATTAGGGCCAGGGATATTAGGGCCAGGGATATTAGGGCCAGGGATATTAGGGCCAGGGGTATTAGGGCCAGGGGTAATAGGGCCAGGGATATTATGGCCAGGGATATTAGGGCCAGGGATATTAGGGCCAGAGATATTAGAGCCAGGGATATTAGGGCCAGGGATATTAGGGCCAGGGGTATTAGGGCCAGGGATATTAGGGCCAGGGATATTAGGGCCAGGGATATTAGGGCCAGGGATTTTAGGGCCAGGGATATTAGGGCCAGGGATATTAGGGCCAGGGATATTAGGGCCAAGGATATTAGGGCCTGGGATATTAGGGCCAGGGATATTAGGGCCAGTGATATTATGGCCAGCGATTTTAGGGCCAGGGATGTTAGGGCCAGGAATATTAGGGCCAGGGATTTTAGGGCCAGGGATATTATGGCCAGGGATATTAGGGCCAGGGATTTTAGGGCCAGGGATATTAGGGCCAGGGATTTTAGGGCCATGGATATTAGGGCCAGGGATATTAGGGCCATGGATATTAGGGCCAGGGATATTAGGGCCAGGGATATTAGGGCCAGGGATATTAGGGCCAGGGATATTAGGGCCTGGGATATTAGGGCCAGGGATATTAGGTCCAGGGATATTAGGGCCAGGGATATTAGTGCCAAGGATATTAGGGCCAGGGATATTAGGGCCAGGGATATTAGGGCCAGGGATATTAGGGCCAGGGATGTTAGGGCCAGGGATATTAGGGCCAGGGATTTTAGGGCCAGGGATATTAGGGCCAGGGATATTAGGGCCAGGGATGTTAGGGCCAGGGATTTTAGGGCCAGGGATTTTAGGGCCAGGGATATTAGGGCCAGGGATATTAGGGCCAGGGATATTAGGGCCAGCGATATTAGGGCCAGGGATATTAGGGCCAGGGATATTAGGGCCAGGGATATTAGTGCCAGGGATATTAGGGCCAGGGATATTAGGGCCAGGGATATTAGGGCCAGGGATATTAGGGCCAGGGATATTAGGGCCAGGGATATTAGGGCCAGGGATATTAGGGCCAGGGGTATTAGGGCCAGGGGTAATAGGGCCAGGGATATTATGGCCAGGGATATTAGGGCCAGGGATATTAGGGCCAGAGATATTAGAGCCAGGGATATTAGGGCCAGGGATATTAGGGCCAGGGGTATTAGGGCCAGGGATATTAGGGCCAGGGATATTAGGGCCAGGGATATTAGGGCCAGGGATTTTAGGGCCAGGGATATTAGGGCCAGGGATATTAGGGCCAGGGATATTAGGGCCAAGGATATTAGGGCCTGGGATATTAGGGCCAGGGATATTAGGGCCAGTGATATTATGGCCAGCGATTTTAGGGCCAGGGATGTTAGGGCCAGGAATATTAGGGCCAGGGATTTTAGGGCCAGGGATATTATGGCCAGGGATATTAGGGCCAGGGATTTTAGGGCCAGGGATATTACGGCCAGGGATATTAGGGACAGGGATATTAGAGCCAGGGATATTAGGGCCAGGGATATTAGGGCCAGGGATATTAGGGCCAGGGATATTAGGGCCAGGGATATTAGGGCCAGGGATATTAGGGCCAGGGATATTAGGGCCAGGGGTATTAGGGCCAGGGGTAATAGGGCCAAGGGTATTATGGCCAGGGATATTAGGGCCAGGGATATTAGGGCCAGAGATATTAGAGCCAGGGATATTAGGGCCAGGGATTTTAGGGCCAGGGATATTGGGGCCAGGGATATTAGGGCCAGGGATATTAGGGCCAGGGATATTAAGGCCAGGGTTATTAGGGCCAGGGATATTAGGGCCAGGGATATTAGGGCGAGGGATATTAGGGCCAGGGATATTAGGGCCAGGGATTTTAGGGCCAGGGATATTAGGGCCAGGGGTATTAGGGCCAGGGATATTAGGGCCAGGCATATTAGGGCCAGGGATATTAGGGCCAGGAATATTAGGGCCAGGGATATTAGTGCCAGGGATATTATGGCCAGGGATATTAGGGCCATGGATATTAGGGCCAGAGATATTAGAGCCAGGGATATTAGGGCCAGGGATATTAGGGCCAGGTGTATTAGGGCCAGGGATATTAGGGCCAGGGATATTAGGGCCAGGGATATTAGGGCCAGGGATATTAGGGCCAGGGATTTTAGGGCCATGGATATTAGGGCCAGGGATATTAGGGCCATGGATATTAGGGCCAGGGATATTAGGGCCAGGGATATTAGGGCCAGGGATATTAGGGCCAGGGATATTAGGGCCTGGGATATTAGGGCCAGGGATATTAGGTCCAGGGATATTAGGGCCAGGGATATTAGTGCCAAGGATATTAGGGCCAGGGATATTAGGGCCAGGGATATTAGGGCCAGGGATATTAGGGCCAGGGATGTTAGGGCCAGGGATATTAGGGCCAGGGATTTTAGGGCCAGGGATATTAGGGCCAGGGATATTAGGGCCAGGGATGTTAGGGCCAGGGATTTTAGGGCCAGGGATTTTAGGGCCAGGGATATTAGGGCCAGGGATATTAGGGCCAGGGATATTAGGGCCAGCGATATTAGGGCCAGGGATATTAGGGCCAGCGATATTAGGGCCAGGGATATTAGTGCCAGGGATATTAGGGCCAGGGATATTAGAGCCAGGGATATTAGGGCCAGGGATATTAGGGCCAGGGATATTAGGGCCAGGGATATTAGGGCCAGTGATATTATGGCCAGCGATTTTAGGGCCAGGGATGTTAGGGCCAGGAATATTAGGGCCAGGGATTTTAGGGCCAGGGATATTATGGCCAGGGATATTAGGGCCAGGGATTTTAGGGCCAGGGATATTACGGCCAGGTATATTAGGGACAGGGATATTAGAGCCAGGGATATTAGGGCCAGGGATATTAGGGCCAGGGATATTAGGGCCAGGGATATTAGGGCCAGGGATATTAGGGCCAGGGATATTAGGGCCAGGGATATTAGGGCCAGGGGTATTAGGCCCAGGGGTAATAGGGCCAAGGGTATTATGGCCAGGGATATTAGGGCCAGAGATATTAGCGCCAGAGATATTAGAGCCAGGGATATTAGGGCCAGGGATTTTAGGGCCAGGGATATTGGGGCCAGGGATATTAGGGCCAGGGATATTAGGGCCAGGGATATTAAGGCCAGGGTTATTAGGGCCAGGGATATTAGGGCCAGGGATATTAGGGCGAGGGATATTAGGGCCAGGGATATTAGGGCCAGGGATTTTAGGGCCAGGGATATTAGGGCCAGGGGTATTAGGGCCAGGGATATTAGGGCCAGGCATATTAGGGCCAGGGATATTAGGGCCAGGAATATTAGGGCCAGGGATATTAGTGCCAGGGATATTATGGCCAGGGATATTAGGGCCATGGATATTAGGGCCAGAGATATTAAAGCCAGGGATATTAGGGCCAGGGATATTAGGGCCAGGGGTATTAGGGCCAGGGATATTAGGGCCAGGGATATTAGGGCCAGGGATATTAGGGCCAGGGATATTAGGGCCAGGGATTTTAGGGCCATGGATATTAGGGCCAGGGATATTAGGGCCATGGATATTAGGGCCAGGGATATTAGGGCCAGGGATATTAGGGCCAGGGATATTAGGGCCAGGGATATTAGGGCCTGGGATATTAGGGCCAGGGATATTAGGTCCAGGGATATTAGGGCCAGGGATATTAGTGCCAAGGATATTAGGGCCAGGGATATTAGGGCCAGGGATATTAGGGCCAGGGATATTAGGGCCAGGGATGTTAGGGCCAGGGATATTAGGGCCAGGGATTTTAGGGCCAGGGATATTAGGGCCAGGGATATTAGGGCCAGGGATGTTAGGGCCAGGGATTTTAGGGCCAGGGATTTTAGGGCCAGGGATATTAGGGCCAGGGATATTAGGGCCAGGGATATTAGGGCCAGCGATATTAGGGCCAGGGATATTAGGGCCAGGGATATTAGGGCCAGGGATATTAGTGCCAGGGATATTAGGGCCAGGGATATTAGGGCCAGGGATATTAGGGCCAGGGATATTAGGGCCAGGGATATTAGGGCCAGGGATATTAGGGCCAGGGATATTAGGGCCAGGGGTATTAGGGCCAGGGGTAATAGGGCCAGGGATATTATGGCCAGGGATATTAGGGCCAGGGATATTAGGGCCAGAGATATTAGAGCCAGGGATATTAGGGCCAGGGATATTAGGGCCAGGGGTATTAGGGCCAGGGATATTAGGGCCAGGGATATTAGGGCCAGGGATATTAGGGCCAGGGATTTTAGGGCCAGGGATATTAGGGCCAGGGATATTAGGGCCAGGGATATTAGGGCCAAGGATATTAGGGCCTGGGATATTAGGGCCAGGGATATTAGGGCCAAGGATATTAGGGCCAGGGATATTAGGGCCAAGGATATTAGGGCCAAGGGTATTATGGCCAGGGATATTAGGGCCAGGGATATTAGGGCCAGAGATATTAGAGCCAGGGATATTAGGGTCAGGGATATTAGGGCCAGGGGTATTAGGGCCAGGGATATTAGGGCCAGGCATATTAGGGCCAGGGATATTAGGGCCAGGAATATTAGGGCCAGGGATATTAGTGCCAGGGATATTATGGCCAGGGATATTAGGGCCATGG
This sequence comes from Petromyzon marinus, assembly GCF_048934315.1. Classification (NCBI taxonomy): domain Eukaryota; kingdom Metazoa; phylum Chordata; class Hyperoartia; order Petromyzontiformes; family Petromyzontidae; genus Petromyzon; species Petromyzon marinus. The sequence goes on along the minus strand of NW_027423041.1, from coordinate 806,239 downwards.
ATATTAGGGCCAGAGATATTAGAGCCAGGGATATTAGGGCCAGGGATATTAGGGCCAGGGGTATTAGGGCCAGGGATATTAGGGCCAGGGATATTAGGGCCAGGGATATTAGGGCCAGGGATTTTAGGGCCAGGGATATTAGGGCCAGGGATATTAGGGCCATGGATATTAGGGCCAGGGATATTAGGGCCAGGGATATTAGGGCCAGGGATATTAGGGCCAGGGATATTAGGGCCTGGGATATTAGGGCCAGGGATATTAGGTGCAGGGATATTAGGGCCAGGGATATTAGTTCCAAGGATATTAGGGCCAGGGATATTAGGGCCAGGGATATTAGGGCCAGGGATATTAGGGCCAGGGATGTTAGGGCCAGGGATATTAGGGCCAGGGATTTTCGGGCCAGGGATATTAGGGCCAGGGATATTAGGGCCAGGGATGTTAGGGCCAGGGATATTAAGGCCAGGGTTATTAGGGCCAGGGATTTTAGGGCCAGGGATTTTAGGGCCAGGGATATTAGGGCCAGGGATATTAGGGCCAGGGATATTAGGGCCAGCGATATTAGGGCCAGGGGTATTAGGGCCAGGGATATTAGGGCCCGGGATATTAGGGCCAGGGATATTAGGGCCAGGAATATTAGGGCCAGGGATATTAGTGCCAGGGATATTAGGGCCAGGGATATTAGGGCCAGGGATATTAGGGCCAGGGATATTAGGGCCAGGGATATTAGGGCCAGGGATATTAGGGCCAGGGATTTTAGGGCCAGGGATATTGGGGCCAGGGATATTAGGGCCAGGGATATTAGGGCCAGGGATATTAAGGCCAGGGTTATTAGGGCCAGGGATATTTGGGCCAGGGATATTAGGGCGAGGGATATTAGGGCCAGGGATATTAGGGCCAGGGATATTAGGGCCAGGGATATTAGGGCCAGGGATATTAGGGCCAGCGATATTAGGGCCAGGGATATTAGGGCCAGGGATATTAGGGCCAGGGATATTAGGGCCAGGGATATTAGGGCCAGGGATATTAGGGCCAGGGATATTAGGGCCAGGGATATTAGGGCCAGGGATATTAGGGCCAGGGGTATTAGGGCCAGGGGTAATAGGGCCAAGGGTATTATGGCCAGGGATATTAGGGCCAGGGATATTAGGGCCAGAGATATTAGAGCCAGGGATATTAGGGCCAGGGATATTAGGGCCAGGGGTATTAGGGCCAGGGATATTAGGGCCAGGCATATTAGGGCCAGGGATATTAGGGCCAGGAATATTAGGGCCAGGGATATTAGTGCCAGGGATATTATGGCCAGGGATATTAGGGCCATGGACATTAGGGCCAGGGATATTAGGGCCAGGGGTATTAGGGCCAGGGATATTAGGGCCAGGGATATTAGGGCCAGGGATATTAGGGCCAGGGATTTTAGTGCCAGGGATATTAGGGCCAGGGATATTAGGGCCATGGATATTAGGGCCAGGGATATTAGGGCCAGGGATATTAGGGCCAGGGATATTAGGGCCAGGGATATTAGGGCCTGGGATATTAGGGCCAGGGATATTAGGTGCAGGGATATTAGGGCCAGGGATATTAGTGCCAAGGATATTACGGCCAGGGATATTAGGGCCAGGGATATTAGGGCCAGGGATATTAGGGCCAGGGATATTAGGGCCAGGGATTTTAGGGCCAGGGATATTAGGGCCAGGGATATTAGGGCCATGGATATTAGGGCCAGGGATATTAGGGCCAGGGATATTAGGGCCAGGGATATTAGGGCCAGGGATATTAGGGCCTGGGATATTAGGGCCAGGGATATTAGGTGCAGGGATATTAGGGCCAGGGATATTAGTGCCAAGGATATTAGGGCCAGGGATATTAGGGCCAGGGATATTAGGGCCAGGGATATTAGGGCCAGGGATGTTAGGGCCAGGGATATTAGGGCCAGGGATTTTCGGGCCAGGGATATTAGGGCCAGGGATATTAGGGCCAGGGATGTTAGGGCCAGGGATATTAAGGCCAGGGTTATTAGGGCCAGGGATTTTAGGGCCAGGGATTTTAGGGCCAGGGATATTAGGGCCAGGGATATTAGGGCCAGGGATATTAGGGCCAGCGATATTAGGGCCAGGGGTATTAGGGCCAGGGATATTAGGGCCTGGGATATTAGGGCCAGGGATATTAGGGCCAGGAATATTAGGGCCAGGGATATTAGTGCCAGGGATATTAGGGCCAGGGATATTAGGGCCAGGGATATTAGGGCCAGGGATATTAGGGCCATGGATATTAGGGCCAGGGATATTAGGGCCAGGGATTTTAGGGCCAGGGATATTGGGGCCAGGGATATTAGGGCCAGGGATATTAGGGCCAGGGATATTAAGGCCAGGGTTATTAGGGCCAGGGATATTAGGGCCAGGGATATTAGGGTGAGGGATATTAGGGCCAGGGATATTAGGGCCAGGGATATTAGGGCCAGGGATATTAGGGCCAGGGGTATTAGGGCCAGGGATATTAGGGCCAGGCATATTAGGGCCAGGGATATTAGGGCCAGGAATATTAGGGCCAGGGATATTAGTGCCAGGGATATTATGGCCAGGGATATTAGGGCCATGGATATTAGGGCCAGAGATATTAGAGCCAGGGATATTAGGGCCAGGGATATTAGGGCCAGGGGTATTAGGGCCAGGGATATTAGGGCCAGGGATATTAGGGCCAGGGATATTAGGGCCAGGGATATTAGGGCCAGGGATTTTAGGGCCATGGATATTAGGGCCAGGGATATTAGGGCCATGGATATTAGGGCCAGGGATATTAGGGCCAGGGATATTAGGGCCAGGGATATTAGGGCCAGGGATATTAGGGCCTGGGATATTAGGGCCAGGGATATTAGGTCCAGGGATATTAGGGCCAGGGATATTAGTGCCAAGGATATTAGGGCCAGGGATATTAGGGCCAGGGATATTAGGGCCAGGGATATTAGGGCCAGGGATGTTAGGGCCAGGGATATTAGGGCCAGGGATTTTAGGGCCAGGGATATTAGGGCCAGGGATATTAGGGCCAGGGATGTTAGGGCCAGGGATATTAAGGCCAGGGTTATTAGGGCCAGGGATTTTAGGGCCAGGGATTTTAGGGCCAGGGATATTAGGGCCAGGGATATTAGGGCCAGGGATATTAGGGCCAGCGATATTAGGGCCAGGGGTATTAGGGCCAGGGATATTAGGGCCCAGGATATTAGGGCCAGGGATATTAGGGCCAGGAATATTAGGGCCAGGGATATTAGTGCCAGGGATATTAGGGCCAGTGATATTAGGGCCAGGGATATTAGGGCCAGGGATATTAGGGCCAGGGATATTAGGGCCAGGGATATTAGGGCCAGGGATTTTAGGGCCAGGGATATTAGGGCCAGGGATATTAGGGCCAGGGATATTAGGGCCAGGGATATTAAGGCCAGGGTTATTAGGGCCAGGGATATTAGGGCCAGGGATATTAGGGCCAGGGATATTAGGGCCAGGGATTTTAGGGCCATGGATATTAGGGCCAGGGATATTAGGGCCAGCGATATTAGGGCCAGGGATATTAGGGCCAGGGATATTAGGGCCAGGGATATTAGGGCCTGGGATATTAGGGCCAGGGATATTAGGTCCAGGGATATTAGGGCCAGGGATATTAGTGCCAAGGATATTAGGGCCAGGGATATTAGGGCCAGGGATATTAGGGCCAGGGATATTAGGGCCAGGGATGTTAGGGCCAGGGATATTAGGGCCAGGGATTTTAGGGCCAGGGATATTAGGGCCAGGGATATTAGGGCCAGGGATGTTAGGGCCAGGGATGTTAAGGCCAGGGTTATTAGGGCCAGGGATTTTAGGGCCAGGGATTTTAGGGCCAGGGATATTAGGGCCAGGGATATTAGGGCCAGGGATATTAGGGCCAGCGATATTAGGGCCAGGGGTATTAGGGCCAGGGATATTAGGGCCCGGGATATTAGGGCCAGGGATATTAGGGCCAGGAATATTAGGGCCAGGGATATTAGTGCCAGGGATATTAGGGCCAGGGATATTAGGGCCAGGGATATTAGGGCCAGGGATATTAGCGCCAGGGATATTAGGGCCAGGGATATTAGGGCCAGGGATTTTAGGGCCAGGGATATTAGGGCCAGGGATATTAGGGCCAGGGATATTAGGGCCAGGGATATTAAGGCCAGGGTTATTAGGGCCAGGGATATTAGGGCCAGGGATATTAGGGCCAGGGATATTAGGGCCAGGAATATAAGGGCCAGGAATATTAGGGCCAGGGATATTAGGGCCAGGGATATTAGGGCCAGGGATATTAGGGCCAGGGATTTTAGGGCCAGGGATATTAGGGCCATGGATATTAGGGCCAGGGATATTAGGGCCAGGGATATTAGGGCCAGGGATATTAGGGCCAGAGATATTAGGGCCTGGGATATTAGGGCCAGGGATATTAGGTCCAGGGATATTAGGGCCAGGGATATTAGTGCAAGGATATTAGGGCCAGGGATATTAGGGCCAGGGATATTAGGGCCAGGGATATTAGGGCCAGGGATGTTAGGGCCAGGGATATTAGGGCCAGGGATTTTAGGGCCAGGGATATTATGGCCAGGGATATTAGGGCCAGGGATATTAAGGCCAGGGTTATTAGGGCCACGGATTTTAGGGCCAGGGATTTTAGGGCCAGGGATATTAGGGCCAGGGATATTAGGGCCAGGGATATTAGGGCCAGCGATATTAGGGCCAGGGGTATTAGGACCAGGGATATTAGGGCCTGGGATATTAGGGCCAGGGATATTAGGGCCAGGAATATTAGGGCCAGGGACATTAGTGCCAGGGATATTAGGGCCAGGGATATAAGGGCCAGGGATATTAGGGCCAGGGATATTAGGGCCAGGGATGTTAGGGCCAGGGATATTAGGCCAGGGATTTTAGGGCCAGGGATATTAGGGCCAGGGATATTAGGGCCAGGGATATTAGGGCCAGGGATATTAAGGCCAGGGTTATTAGGGCCAGGGATATTAGGGCCAGGGATATTAGGGCCAGGGATTTTAGGGCAAGGGATATTAGGGCCAGGGATATTAGGTCCAGGGATATTAGGGCCAGGGATATTTGGGCCAGGGATATTAGGACCAGGGATATTAGGGCCAGGGATATTAGGGCCAGGGATATTAGGGCCAGGGATATTAGGGCCTGGGATATTAGGGCCAGGGATGTTAGGGCCAGGGATATTAGGGCCAGGGATATTAGGGCCAGGGATATTAGGGCCAAGGATATTAGGGCCAGGGATATTAGGGCCAGTGATATTAGGGCCAGGGATATTAGGGCCAGGGATATTAGGGCCAGGGATATTAGAGCCAGGGATATTAGGGCCAGGGATATTAGGGCCAGGGATATTAGGGCCAGGGATATTACGGCCAGGGATATTAGGACCAGGGATATTAAGGCCAGGGATATTAGGGCCATGGATATTAGGGACAGGGATATTAGGGCCAGGGATATTAGGGCCAGGGTTATTAGAGCCAGGGATATTAGGGCCAGGGATATTAGGGCCAGGGATATTAGGGCCAGGGATATTAGTGCCAGGGATATTAGGGCCAAGGATATTAGGGCCTGGGATATTAGGGCCAGGAATATTAGGGCCAGGGATATTAGGGCCAAGGATATTAGGGCCAAGGATATTAGGGCCAGGGATATTAGAGCCATGGATATTACGGCCAGGGATATTAGGGCCAGGGATTTTAGGGCCAGGAATATTAGGGCCAAGGATATTAGGGCCTGGGATATTAGGGCCAGGGATATTAGGGCCAGTGATATTATGGCCAGGGATTTTATGGCCAGGGATGTTAGGGCCAGGGATATTAGGGCCAGGGATTTTAGGGCCAGGAATATTAGGGCCAGGCATATTAGGGCCAGGGATTTTAGGGCCAGGGATATTACGGCCAGGGATATTAGGGACAGGGATATTAGAGCCAGGGATATTAGGGCCAGGGATATTAGGGCCAGGGATATTATGGCCAGGGATATTAGGGCCAGGGATATTAGGGCCAGGGATATTAGGGCCAGGGATATTAGGGCCAGGGGTATTAGGGCCAGGGGTAATAGGGCCAAGGGTATTATGGCCAGGGATATTAGGGCCAGGGATGTTAGGGCCAGAGATATTAGAGCCAGGGATATTAGGGCCAGGGATATTAGGGCCAGGGGTATTAGGGCCAGGGATATTAGGGCCAGGCATATTAGGGCCAGGGATATTAGGGCCAGGAATATTAGGGCCAGGGATATTAGTGCCAGGGATATTAGGGCCAGGGATATTAGGGCCAGGGATATTACGGCCAGGGATATTAGGGCCAAGGATATTAGGGCCAGGGATATTAGGGCCAGGGATATTAGGGCCAGGAATATAAGGGCCAGGGATATTAGGGCCAGGGATATTAGGGCCAGGGATATTAGGGCCAGGGATATTAGGGCCAGGGATTTTAGGGCCAGGGATATTAGGGCCAGGAATATTAGGGCCAGGGATTTTAGGGCCAGGGATATTAGGGCCAGGGATATTAGGGCCAGTGATATTAGGGCCAGGGATATTAGGGCCAGGGATATTAGGGCCAGGGATATTAGGGCCAGGGATATTACGGCCAGGGATATTAGGACCAGGGATATTAAGGCCAGGGATATTAGGGCCAGGGATATTAGGGCCAGGGATGTTAGGGCCAGGGATATTAGGGCCAGGGATGTTAGGGCCAGGGATATTAGGGCCAGGAATTTTAGGGCCAGGGATATTAGGGCCAGGGATATTAGGGCCAGGGATATTAGGGCCAGGGATATTAGGGCCAGGGATATTAGGGCCAGGGATATTAGGGCCAGGGATATTAGGGCCAGGGATATTAGGGCCAGGGATAGTAGGGCGAGGGATATTAGGGCCAAGGATATTAGGGCCTGGGATATTACGGCCAGGAATATTAGGGCCAGGGATATTAGGGTCAGGGATATTAGGGCCAGGGATATTAGGGCCAGGGATATTAGGGCAAGGGATATTAGGGCCAGGGATTTTATGGCAAGGGATATCAGGGCCAGGGATATTAGGGCCAGGGATATTAGGGCCAGGGATATTAGGGCCAAGGATATTAGGGCCAGGGATATTAGGGCCATGGATATTAGAGCCAGGGATATTACGGCCAGGGATATTAGGGCCAGGGATATTAGGGCCAAGGATATTAGGGCCTGGGATATTAGGGCCAGGGATATTAGGGCCAGTGATATTATGGCCAGCGATTTTAGGGCCAGGGATGTTAGGGCCAGGAATATTAGGGCCAGGGATTTTAGGGCCAGGGATATTAGGGCCAGGGATATTAGGGCCAGGGATTTTAGGGCCAGGGATAATACGGCCAGGGATATTAGGGACAGGGATATTAGAGCCAGGGATATTAGGGCCAGGGATATTAGGGCCAGGGATATTAGGGCCAGGGATATTAGGGCCAGGGATATTAGGGCCAGGGATATTAGGGCCAGGGATATTAGGGCCAGGGGTATTAGGGCCAGGGGTAATAGGGCCAAGGGTATTATGGCCAGGGATATTAGGGCCAGGGATATTAGGGCCAGAGATATTAGAACCAGGGATATTAGGGCCAGGGATATTAGGGCCAGGGGTATTAGGGCCAGGGATATTAGGGCCAGGCATATTAGGGCCAGGGATATTAGGGCCAGGAATATTAGGGCCAGGGATATTAGGGCCAGGGATATTAGGGCCAGGGATATTAGGGCCAGGGATATTACGGCCAGGGATATTAGGGCCAGGGATATTAGGGCCAGGGATATTAGGGCCAGGGATATTAGGGCCAGGAATATTAGGGCCAGGGATATTAGGGCCAGGGATATTAGGGCCAGGGATATTAGGGCCAGGCATATTAGGGCCAGGGATTTTAGGGCCAGGGATATTAGGGCCAGGGATATTAGGGCCAGGGATTTTAGGGCCAGGGATATTAGGGCCAGTGATATTATGGCCAGGGATTTTAGGGCCAGGGATGTTAGGGCCAGGGATATTAGGGGCAGGGATTTTAGGGCCAGGGATATTAGGGCCAGGGATATTAGGGCCAGGGATTTTAGGGCCACGGATATTACGGCCAGGGATATTAGGGACAGGGATAGTAGAGCCAGGGATATTAGGGCCAGGGATATTAGGGCCAGGGATATTAGGGCCAGGGATATTAGGGACAGGGATATTAGGGCCAGGGGTATTAGGGCCAGGGGTAATAGGGCCAAGGGTATTATGGCCAGGGAAATTAGGGCCAGGGATATTAGGGCCAGAGATATTAGAGCAAGGGATATTAGGGCCAGGGATATTAGGGCCAGGGGTATTAGGGCCAGGCATATTAGGGCCAGGCATATTAGGGCCAGGGATATTAGGGCCAGGAATATTAGGGCCAGGGATATTAGGGCCAGAGATATTAGGGCCAGGGATATTAGGGCCAGGGATATTACGGCCAGGGATATTAGGGCCAGGGATATTAGGGCCAGGGATATTAGGGCCAGGGATATTAGGGCCTGGGATATTAGGGCCAGGGATATTAGGGCCAGGAATATTAGGGCCAGGGATATTAGTGCCAGGGATATTAGGGCCAGGGATATTAGGGCCAGGGATATTAGGGCCAGGGATATTAGGGCCAGGGATATTAGGGCCAGGGATATTAGGCCAGGGATTTTAGGGCCAGGGATATTAGGGCCAGGGATATTAGGGCCAGGGATATTAGGGCCAGGGATATTAAGGCCAGGGTTATTAGGGCCAGGGATATTAGGGCCAGGGATATTAGGGCCAGGGATTTTAGGGCAAGGGATATTAGGGCCAGGGATATTAGGTCCAGGGATATTAGGGCCAGGGATATTAGGGCCAGGGATATTAGGACCAGGGATATTAGGGCCAGGGATATTAGGGCCAGGGATATTAGGGCCAGGGATATTAGGGCCTGGTATATTAGGGCCAGGGATGTTAGGGCCAGGGATATTAGGGCCAGGGATATTAGGGCCAGGGATATTAGGGCCAAGGATATTAGGGCCAGGGATATTAGGGCCAGTGATATTAGGGCAGGGATATTACGGCCAGGGATATTAGGGCCAGGGATATTAGAGCCAGGGATATTAGGGCCAGGGATATTAGGGCCAGGGATATTAGGGCCAGGGATATTAGGGCCAGGGATATTACGGCCAGGGATATTAGGACCAGGGATATTAAGGCCAGGGATATTAGGGCCATGGATATTAGGGACAGGGATATTAGGGCCAGGGATATTAGGGCCAGGGTTATTAGAGCCAGGGATATTAGGGCCAGGGATATTAGGGCCAGGGATATTAGGGCCAGGGATATTAGTGCCAGGGATATTAGGGCCAGGGATATTAGGGCCAGGGATATTAGGGCCAGGAATATTAGGGCCAGGGATATTAGGGCCAAGGATATTAGGGCCAAGGATATTAGGGCCAGGGATATTAGAGCCAGGGATATTACGGCCAGGGATATTAGGGCCAGGGATTTTAGGGCCAGGAATATTAGGGCCAAGGATATTAGGGCCTGGGATATTAGGGCCAGGGATATTAGGGCCAGTGATATTATTGCCAGGGATTTTATGGCCAGGGATGTTAGGGCCAGGGATATTAGGGCCAGGGATTTTAGGGCCAGGGATATTAGGGCCAGGGATATTAGGGCCAGGGATTTTAGGGCCAGGGATATTACAGCCAGGGATATTAGGGACAGGGATATTAGAGCCAGGGATATTAGGGCCAGGGATATTAGGGCCAGGGATATTATGGCCAGGGATATTAGGGCCAGGGATATTAGGGCCAGGGATATTAGGGCCAGGGATATTAGGGCCAGGGGTATTAGGGCCAGGGGTAATAGGGCCAAGGGTATTATGGCCAGGGATATTAGGGCCAGGGATGTTAGGGCCAGAGATATTAGAGCCAGGGATATTAGGGCCAGGGATATTAGGGCCAGGGGTATTAGGGCCAGGGATATTAGGGCCAGGCATATTAGGGCCAGGGATATTAGGGCCAGGAATATTAGGGCCAGGGATATTAGTGCCAGGGATATTAGGGCCAGGGATATTAGGGCCAGGGATATTACGGCCAGGGATATTAGGGCCAAGGATATTAGGGCCAGGGATATTAGGGCCAGGGATATTAGGGCCAGGAATATAAGGGCCAGGGATATTAGGGCCAGGGATATTAGGGCCAGGGATATTAGGGCCAGGGATATTAGGGCCAGGGATTTTAGGGCCAGGGATATTAGGGCCAGGGATATTAGGGCCAGGGATTTTAGGGCCAGGGATATTAGGGCCAGGGATATTAGGGCCAGTGATATTAGGGCCAGGGATATTAGGGCCAGGGATATTAGGGCCAGGGATATTAGGGCCAGGGATATTACGGCCAGGGATATTACGGCCAGGGATATTAGGACCAGGGATATCAAGGCCAGGGATATTAGGGCCAGGGATATTAGGGCCAGGGATGTTAGGGCCAGGGATATTAGGGCCAGGGATGTTAGGGCCAGGGATATTAGGGCCAGGAATTTTAGGGCCAGGGATATTAGGGCCAGGGATATTAGGGCCAGGGATATTAGGGCCAGGGATATTAGGGCCAGGGATATTAGGGCCAGGGATATTAGGGCCAGGGATATTAGGGCCAGGGATAGTAGGGCGAGGGATATTAGGGCCAAGGATATTAGGGCCTGGGATATTACGGCCAGGAATATTAGGGCCAGGGATATTAGGGTCAGGGATATTAGGGCCAGGGATATTAGGGCCAGGGATATTAGGGCAAGGGATATTAGGGCCAGGGATTTTATGGCAAGGGATATCAGGGCCAGGGATATTAGGGCCAGGGATATTAGGGCCAGGGATATTAGGGCCAAGGATATTAGGGCCAGGGATATTAGGGCCATGGATATTAGAGCCAGGGATATTACGGCCAGGGATATTAGGGCCAGGGATATTAGGGCCAAGGATATTAGGGCCTGGGATATTAGGGCCAGGGATATTAGGGCCAGTGATATTATGGCCAGCGATTTTAGGGCCAGGGATGTTAGGGCCAGGAATATTAGGGCCAGGGATTTTAGGGCCAGGGATATTAGGGCCAGGGATATTAGGGCCAGGGATTTTAGGGCCAGGGATATTACGGCCAGGGATATTAGGGACAGGGATATTAGAGCCAGGGATATTAGGGCCAGGGATATTAGGGCCAGGGATATTAGGGCCAGGGATATTAGGGCCAGGGATATTAGGGCCAGGGATATTAGGGCCAGGGATATTAGGGCCAGGGGTATTAGGGCCAGGGGTAATAGGGCCAAGGGTATTATGGCCAGGGATATTAGGGCCAGGGATATTAGGGCCAGAGATATTAGAGCCAGGGATATTAGGGCCAGGGATATTAGGGCCAGGGGTATTAGGGCCAGGGATATTAGGGCCAGGCATATTAGGGCCAGGGATATTAGGGCCAGGAATATTAGGGCCAGGGATATTAGGGCCAGGGATATTAGGGCCAGGGATATTAGGGCCAGGGATATTACGGCCAGGGATATTAGGGCCAGGGATATTAGGGCCAGGGATATTAGGGCCAGGGATATTAGGGCCAGGAATATTAGGGCCAGGGATATTAGGGCCAGGGATATTAGGGCCAGGGATATTAGGGCCAGGGATTTTAGGGCCAGGGATTTTAGGGCCAGGGATATTAGGGCCAGGGATATTAGGGCCAGGGATTTTAGGGCCAGGGACATTAGGGCCAGTGATATTATGGCCAGGGATTTTAGGGCCAGGGATGTTAGGGCCAGGGATATTAGGGCCAGGGATTTTAGGGCCAGGGATATTAGGGCCAGGGATATTAGGGCCAGGGATTTTAGGGCCAGGGATATTACAGCCAGGGATATTAGGGACAGGGATAGTAGAGCCAGGGATATTAGGGCCAGGGATATTAGGGCCAGGGATATTAGGGCCAGGGATATTAGGGCCAGGGATATTAGGGCCAGGGGTATTAGGGCCAGGGGTAATAGGGCCAAGGGTATTATGGCCAGGGATATTAGGGCCAGGGATATTAGGGCCAGAGATATTAGAGCAAGGGATATTAGGGCCAGGGATATTAGGGCCAGGGGTATTAGGGCCAGGCATATTAGGGCCAGGCATATTAGGGCCAGGGATATTAGGGCCAGGAATATTAGGGCCAGGGATATTAGGGCCAGAGATATTAGGGCCAGGGATATTAGGGCCAGGGATATTACGGCCAGGGATATTAGGGCCAGGGATATTAGGGCCAGGGATATTAGGGCCAGGGATATTAGGGCCAGGAATATTAGGGCCAGGGATATTAGGGCCAGGGATATTAGGGCCAAGGATATTAGGGCCTGGGATATTAGGGCCAGGAATATTAGGGCCAGGGATATTAAGGCCAGGGATATTAGGGCCAGGGATATTAGGGCCAGGGATATTAGGGCAAGGGATATTAGGGCCAGGGATTTTAGGGCAAGGGATATCAGGGCCAGGGATATTAGGGCCAGGGATATTAGGGCAAGGGATATTAGGGCCAGGGATTTTAGGGCAAGGGATATCAGGGCCAGGGATATTAGGGCCAGGGATATTAGGGCCAGGGATATTAGGGCCAGGGATATTAAGGCCAGGGATATTAGGGCCAGGGATATTAAGGCCAGGGATATTAGGGCCAAGGATATTAGGGCCAGGGATATTAGGGCCAGGGATATTAGAGCCAGGGATATTACGGCCAGGGATATGAGGGCCAGGGATATTAGGGCCAGGGATATTAGGGCCAAGGATATTAGGGCCTGGGATATTCGGGCCAGGGATGTTAGGGCCAGTGATATTATGGCCAGGGATTTTAGGGCCAGGGATGTAAGGGCCAGGGATATTAGGGCCAGGGATTTTAGGGCCAGGGATATTAGGGCCAGGGATATTAGGGCCAGGGATTTTAGGGCCAGGGATATTACGGCCAGGGATATTGGGGACAGGGACATTAGAGCCAGGGATATTAGGGCCAGGGATATTAGGGCCAGGGATATTAGGGCCAGGGATATTAGGGCCAGGGATATTAGGGCTAGGGATATTAGGGCCAGGGATATTAGGGCCAGGGGTATTAGGGCCAGTGATATTATGGCCAGGGATTTTAGGGCCAGGGATGTTAGGGCCAGGGATATTAGGGCCAGGGATTTTAGGGCCAGGGATATTAGGGCCAGGGATATTAGGGCCAGGGATTTTAGGGCCAGGGATATTACGGCCAGGGATATTAGGGACAGGGACATTAGAGCCAGGGATATTAGGGCCAGGGATATTAGGGCCAGGGATATTAGGGCCAGGGATATTAGGGCCAGGGATATTAGGGCTAGGGATATTAGGGCCAGGGGTATTAGGGCCAGGGGTATTAGGGCCAGGGGTAATAGGGCCAAGGGTATCATGGCCAGGGATATTAGGGCCAGGGATATTAGGGCCAGGGATATTAGGGCCAGGGTTATTAGGGCCAGGGATATTAGGGCCAGGGATATTATGGCCAGGGATATTAGGGCCAGGGATATTAGGGCCAGGGATATTAGGGCCAGGGATATTAGGGCCAGGAATATTAGGGCCAGGGATATTAGGGCCAGGGATATTAGGGCCAGGGATATTAGGGCCAGGGATATTAGGGCCAGGGATATTAGGGCCAGGGATATTAGGACCAGGGATATTAGGGGCAGGGATATTAGGGCCAGGGATATTAGGGCCAGGGATATTAGGGCCAGGGATATTAGGGCCTGGGATATTAGGGCCAGGGATGTTAGGTCCAGGGATATTAGGGCCAGGGATTTTAGGGCCAGGGATATTAGGACCAGGGATATTAGGGCCAGGGATATTAGGGCCAGGGATATTAGGGCCAGGGATATTAGGGCCAGGGATGTTAGGGCCAGGGATATTAGGGCCAGGGATTTTAGGGCCAGGGATATTAGGGCCAGGGATATTAGGGCCAGGGATATTAGGGCCAGGGATATTAGGGCCAGGGATATTAGGGCCAGGGATATTAGGGCCAGGGATATTAGTGCCAGGGATATTAGGGCCAGGGATTTAAGGGCCAGGGATATTAGGGCCAGGGATATTAGGGCCAGGGATATTAGGGCCAGGGATATTAGGGCCAGGGATATTAGGGCCAGGGATATTAGGGCCTGGGATATTAGGGCCAGGGATATTAGGTCCAGGGATATTAGGGCCAGGGATATTAGGGCCAGGGATATTAGGACCAGGGATATTAGGGCCAGGGATATTAGGGCCAGGGATATTAGGGCCAGGGATGTTAGGGCCAGGGATATTAGGGCCAGGGATTTTAGGGCCAGGGATATTAGGGCCAGGGATATTAGGGCCAGGGATGTTAGGGCCAGGGATATTAGGGCCAGGGTTATTAGGGCCAGGGATTTTAGGGCCAGGGATTTTAGGGCCAGGGATATTAGGGCCAGGGATATTAGGGCCAGGGATATTAGGGCCAGCGATATTAGGGCCAGGGGTATTAGGGCCAGGGATATTAGCGCCCGGGATATTAGGGCCAGGGATATTAGGGCCAGGAATATTAGGGCCATGGATATTAGTGCCAGGGATATTAGGGCCAGGGATATTAGGGCCAGGGATATTAGGGCCAGGGATATTAGGGCCAGGGATATTAGGGCCAGGGATATTAGGGCCAGGGATATTAGGGCCAGGGATTTTAGGGCCAGGGATATTAGGGCCAGGGATATTAGGGCCAGGGATATTAGGGCCAGGAATATTAAGGCCAGGGTTATTAGGGCCAGGGATATTAGGGCCAGGGATATTAGGGCGAGGGATATTAGGGCCAGGGATATTAGGGCCAGGGATATTAGGGCCACGGATATTAGGGCCAGGGATTTTAGGGCAAGGGATATTATGGCCAGGGATATTAGGTCCAGGGATATTAGGGCCAGGGATATTAGGGCCAGGGATATTAGGACCAGGGATATTAGGGCCAGGGATATTAGGGCCAGGGATATTAAGGCCAGGGATATTAGGGCCTGGGATATTAGGGCCAGGGATGTTAGGGCCAGGGATATTAGGGCCAGGGATATTAGGGCCAGGGATATTAGGGCCAAGGATATTAGGGCCAGGGATATTAGGGCCAGTGATATTAGGGCCAGGGATATTAGGGCCAGGGATATTAGGGCCAGGGATATTAGAGCCAGGGATATTAGGGCCAGGGATATTAGGGCCAGGGATATTAGGGCCAGGGATATTAGGGCCAGGGATATTACGGCCAGGGATATTAGGACCAGGGATATTAAGGCCAGGGATATTAGGGCCAGGGATATTAGGGCCAGGGATATTAGGGCCAGGGTTATTAGGGCCAGGGATGTTAGGGCCAGGGATATTAGGGCCAGGAATTTTAGGGCCAGGGATATTAGGGCCAGGGATATTAGGGCCAGGGATATTAGGGCCAGGGATATTAGGGCCAGGGATATTAGGGCCAGGGATATTAGGGCCAGCGATATTAGGGCCAGGGATATTAGGGCCAGGGATATTAGAGCCAGGGATATTAGGGCCAGGGATATTAGGGCCAGGGATATTAGGGCCAGGGATATTAGGGCCAGGGATATTAGGGCCAAGGATATTAGGGCCTGGGATATTAGGGCCAGGAATATTAGGGCCAGGGATATTAGGGCCAGGGATATTAGGGCCAGGGATATTAGGGCCAGGGATATTAGGGCAAGGGATATCAGGGCCAGGGATTTTAGGGCAAGGGATATCAGGGCCAGGGATATTAGGGCCAGGGATATTAGGACCAGGGATATTAAGGCCAGGGATATTAGGGCCAGGGATATTAGGGACAGGGATATTAGGGCCAGGGATATTAGGGCCAGGGATATTAGGGCCAGGGATATTAAGGCCAGGGATATTAGGGCCAGGGATATTAGGGCCAGGGATATTAGGGCCAAGGATATTAGGGCCAAGGATATTAGGGCCAGGGATATTAGAGCCAGGGATATTACGGCCAGGGATATTAGGGCCAGGGATTTTAGGGCCAGGAATATTAGGGCCAAGGATATTAGGGCCTGGGATATTAGGGCCAGGGATATTATGGCCAGTGATATTATGGCCAGGGATTTTAGGGCCAGGGATATTAGGGACAGGGATATTAGAGCCAGGGATATTAGGGCCAGGGATATTAGGGCCAGAAATATTAGGGTTAGGGAAATTAGGGCCAGGGATATTAGGGCCAGGGATATTAGGGCCAGGGATATTAGGGCCAGGGGTATTAGGGCCAGGGGTAATAGGGCCAAGGGTATTATGGCCAGGGATATTAGGGCCAGGGATATTAGGGCCAGAGATATTAGAGCCAGGGATATTAGGGCCAGGGATATTAGGGCCAGGGGTATTAGGGCCAGGGATATTAGGGCCAGGCATATTAGGGCCAGGGATATTAGGGCCAGGAATATTAGGGCCAGGGATATTAGGGCCAGGGATATTAGGGCCAGGGATATTAGGGCCAGGGATATTACGGCCAGGGATATTAGGGCCAGGGATATTAGGGCCAGGGATATTAGGGCCAGGGATATTAGGGCCAGGAATATAAGGGCCAGGGATATTAGGGCCAGGGATATTAGGGCCAGGGATATTAGGGCCAGGGATTTTAGGGCCAGGGATATTAGGGCCAGGGATTTTAGGGCCAGGGATTTTAGGGCCAGGGATATTAGGGCCAGTGATATTAGGGACAGGGATATTAGGGACAGGGATATTAGGGCCAGGGATATTAGAGCCAGGGATATTAGGGCCAGGGATATTAGGGCCAGGGATATTAGGGCCAGGGATATTAGGGCCAGGGATATTACAGCCAGGGATATTAGGACCAGGGATATTAGGGCCAGGGATATTAGGGCCAGGGATATTAGGGCCAGGGATATTAGGGCCAGGGATATTAGGGCAGGGATGTTAGGGCCAGGGATATTAGGGCCAGGAATTTTACGGCCAGGGATATTAGGGCCAGGGATATTAGGGCCAGGGATATTAGGGCCAGGGATATTAGGGCCAGGGATATTAGGGCCAGGGATATTAGGGCCAGCGATATTAGGGCCAGGGATATTAGGGCCAGGGATATTAGGGCCAGGGATACTAGAGCCAGGGATATTACGGCCAGGGATATTAGGGCCAGGGATATTAGGGCCAAGGATATTAGGGCCTGGGATATTAGGGCCAGGGATATTAGGGCCAGTGATATTATGGCCAGGGATTTTAGGGCCAGGGATGTTAGGGCCAGGGATATTAGGGCCAAGGATTTTAGGGCCAGGGATATTAGGGCCAGGTATATTAGGGCCAGGGATTTTAGGGCCAGGGAAATTACAGCCAGGGATATTAGGGACAGGGATATTAGAGCCAGGGATATTAGGGCCAGGGATATTAGGGCCAGGGATATTAGGGCCAGGGATATTAGGGCCAGGGATATTAGGGCCAGGGATATTAGGGCCAGGGATATTAGGGCCAGGGGTATTAGGGCCAGGGGTAATAGGGCCAAGGGTATTATGGCCAGGGATATTAGGGCCAGGGATATTAGGGCCAGAGATATTAGAGCCAGGGATATTAAGGCCAGGGATATTAGGGCCAGGGGTATTAGGGCCAGGGATATTAGGGCCAGGCATATTAGGGCCAGGGATATTAGGGCCAGGAATATTAGGGCCAGGGATATTAGGGCCAGGGATATTAGGGCCAGGGATATTAGGGCCAGGGATATTACGGCCAGGGATATTAGGGCCAGGGATATTAGGGCCAGGGATATTAGGGCCAGGGATATTAGGGCCAGGAATATTAGGGCCAGGGATATTAGGGCCAGGGATATTAGGGCCAGGGATATTAGGGCCAGGGATATTAGGGCCAGGGATTTTAGGGCCAGGGATATTAGGGCCAGGGATATTAGGGCCAGGGATTTTAGGGCCAGGGATATTAGGGCCAGTGATGTTATGGCCAGGGATTTTAGGGCCACGGATGTTAGGGCCAGGGATATTAGGGCCAGGGATTTTAGGGCCAGGGATATTAGGGCCAGGGATATTAGGGCCAGGGATTTTAGGGCCAGGGATATTACGGCCAGGGATTTTAGGGACAGGGATATTAGAGCCAGGGATATTAGGGCCAGGGATATTAGGGCCAGGGATATTAGGGCCAGGGATATTAGGGCCAGGGATATTAGGGCCAGGGATATTAGGGCCAGGGGTATTAGGGCCAGGGGTAATAGGGCCAAGGGTATTATGGCCAGGGATATTAGGGCCAGGGATATTAGGGCCAGAGATATTAGAGCCAGGGATATTTAGGGCCAGGGATATTAGGGCCAGGGGTATTAGGGCCAGGCATATTAGGGCCAGGCATATTAGGGCCAGGAATATTAGGGCCAGGGATATTAGGGCCAGGGATATTAGGGCCAGGGATATTAGGGCCACGGATATTACGGCCAGGGATATTAGGGCCAGGGATATTAGGGCCAGGGATATTAGGGCCAGGGATATTAAGGCCAGTGATGTTATGGCCAGGGATTTTAGGGCCATGGATGTTAGGGCCAGGGATATTAGGGCCAGGGATTTTAGGGCCAGGGATATTAGGGCCAGGGATATTAGGGCCAGGGATTTTAGGGCCAGGGATATTACGGCCAGGGATTTTAGGGACAGGGATATTAGAGCCAGGGATATTAGGGCCAGGGATATTAGGGCCAGGGATATTAGGGCCAGGGATATTAGGGCCAGGGATATTAGGGCCAGGGATATTAGGGCCAGGGGTATTAGGGCCAGGGGTAATAGGGCCAAGGGTATTATGGCCAGGGATATTAGGGCCAGGGATATTAGGGCCAGAGATATTAGAGCCAGGGATATTTAGGGCCAGGGATATTAGGTCCAGGGGTATTAGGGCCAGGCATATTAGGGCCAGGCATATTAGGGCCAGGAATATTAGGGCCAGGGATATTAGGGCCAGGGATATTAGGGCCAGGGATATTACGGCCAGGGATATTAGGGCCAGGGATATTAGGGCCAGGGATATTAGGGCCAGGGATATTAGAGCCAGGGATATTAGGGCCAGGGATATTAGGGCCAGGGATATTAGGGCCAGGGATATTAGGGCCAGGGATATTAGGGCCAAGGATATTAGGGCCTGGGATATTAGGGCTAGGAATATTAGGGCCAGGGATATTAGGTCCAGGGATATTAGGGCCAGGGATATTAGGGCCAGGGATATTAGGGCAAGGGATATTAGGGCCAGGGATTTTAGGGCAAGGGATATCAGGGCCAGGGATATTAGGGCCAGGAATATTAGGGCCAGGGATATTAGGGCCAGGGATATTAGGGCCAGGGATATTAGGGACAGGGATATTAGGGCCAGGGATATTAGGGCCAGGGATATTAGGGCCAGGGATATTAAGGCCAGGGATATTAGGGCCAGGGATATTAGGGCCAGGGATATTAGGGCCAAGGATATTAGGGCCAAGGATATTAGGGCCAGGGATATTAGAGCCAGGGATATTACGGCCAGGGATATTAGGGCCAAGGATTTTAGGGCCAGGAATATTAGGGCCAAGGATATTAGGGCCTGGGATATTAGGGCCAGGGATATTATGGCCAGTGATATTATGGCCAGGGATTTTAGGGCCAGGGATGTTATGGCCAGGGATATTAGGGCCAGGGATTTTAGGGCCAGGGATATTAGGGCCAGGGATATTAGGGCCAGGGATTTTAGGGCCAGGGATATTACGGCCAGGGATATTAGGGACAGGGATATTAGAGCCAGGGATATTAGGGCCAGGGATATTAGGGCCAGGGATATTAGGGCCAGGGATATTAGGGCCAGGGATATTAGGGCCTGGGATATTAGGGCCAGGGATGTTAGGGCCAGGGATATTAGGGCCAGGGATATTAGGGCCAGGGATATTAGGGCCAAGGATATTAGGGCCAGGGATATTAGGGCCAGTGATATTAGGGCCAGGGATATTAGGGCCAGGGATATTAGGGCCAGGGATATTAGAGCCAGGGATATTAGGGCCAGGGATATTAGGGCCAGGGATATTAGGGCCAGGGATATTAGGGCCAGGGATATTACGGCCAGGGATATTAGGACCAGGGATATTAAGGCCAGGGATATTAGGGCCAGGGATATTAGGGCCAGGGATATTAGGGCCAGGGATATTAGGGCCAGGGATGTTAGGGCCAGGGATATTAGGGCCAGGAATTTTAGGGCCAGGGATATTAGGGCCAGGGATATTAGGGCCAGGGATATTAGGGCCAGGGATATTAGGGCCAGGGATATTAGGGCCAGGGATATTAGGGCCAGCGATATTAGGGCCAGGGATATTAGGGCCAGAGATATTAGAGCCAGGGATATTAGGGCCAGGGATATTAGGGCCAGGGATATTAGGGCCAGGGATATTAGGGCCAGGGATATTAGGGCCAAGGATATTAGGGCCTGGGATATTAGGGCCAGGAATATTAGGGCCAGGGATATTAGGGCCAGGGATATTAGGGCCAGGGATATTAGGGCAAGGGATATCAGGGCCAGGGATTTTAGGGCAAGGGATATCAGGGCCAGGGATATTAGGGCCAGGGATATTAGGGCCAGGGATATTAAGGCCAGGGATATTAGGGCCAGGGATATTAGGGACAGGGATATTAGGGCCAGGGATATTAGGGCCAGGGATATTAGGGCCAGGGATATTAAGGCCAGGGATATTAGGGCCAGGGATATTAGGGCCAGGGATATTAGGGCCAAGGATATTAGGGCCAAGGATATTAGGTCCAGGGATATTAGAGCCAGGGATATTACGGCCAGGGATATTAGGGCCAGGGATTTTAGGGCCAGGAATATTAGGGCCAAGGATATTAGGGCCTGGGATATTAGGGGCAGGGATATTATGGCCAGTGATATTATGGCCAGGGATTTTAGGGCCAGGGATGTTAGGGCCAGGGATATTAGGGCCAGGGATTTTAGGGCCAGGGATATTAGGGCCAGGGATATTAGGGCCAGGGATTTTAGGGCCAGGGATATTACGGCCAGGGATATTAGGGACAGGGATATTAGAGCCAGGGATATTAGGGCCAGGGATATTAGGGCCAGGGATATTAGGGTTAGGGATATTAGGGCCAGGGATATTAGGGCCAGGGATATTAGGGCCAGGGATATTAGGGCCAGGGGTATTAGGGCCAGGGGTAATAGGGCCAAGGGTATTATGGCCAGGGATATTAGGGCCAGGGATATTAGGGCCAGAGATATTAGAGCCAGGGATATTAGGGCCAGGGATATTAGGGCCAGGGGTATTAGGGCCAGGGATATTAGGGCCAGGCATATTAGGGCCAGGGATATTAGGGCCAGGAATATTAGGGCCAGGGATATTAGGGCCAGGGATATTAGGGCCAAGGATATTAGGGCCAAGGATATTAGGGCCAGGGATATTAGAGCCAGGGATATTACGGCCAGGGATATTAGGGCCAAGGATTTTAGGGCCAGGAATATTAGGGCCAAGGATATTAGGGCCTGGGATATTAGGGCCAGGGATATTATGGCCAGTGATATTATGGCCAGGGATTTTAGGGCCAGGGATGTTAGGGCCAGGGATATTAGGGCCAGGGATTTTAGGGCCAGGGATATTAGGGCCAGGGATATTAGGGCTAGGGATTTTAGGGCCAGGGATATTACGGCCAGGGATATTAGGGACAGGGATATTAGAGCCAGGGATATTAGGGCCAGGGATATTAGGGCCAGGGATATTAGGGCCAGTGATATTAGGGCCAGGGATATTAGGGCCAGGGATATTAGGGCCAGGGATATTAGAGCCAGGGATATTAGGGCCAGGGATATTAGGGCCAGGGATATTAGGGCCAGGGATATTAGGGCCAGGGATATTACGGCCAGGGATATTAGGACCAGGGATATTAAGGCCAGGGATATTAGGGCCAGGGATATTAGGGCCAGGGATATTAGGGCCAGGGATATTAGGGCCAGGGATGTTAGGGCCAGGGATATTAGGGCCAGGAATTTTAGGGCCAGGGATATTAGGGCCAGGGATATTAGGGCCAGGGATATTAGGGCCAGGGATATTAGGGCCAGGGATATTAGGGCCAGGGATATTAGGGCCAGCGATATTAGGGCCAGGGATATTAGGGCCAGGGATATTAGAGCCAGGGATATTAGGGCCAGGGATATTAGGGCCAGGGATATTAGGGCCAGGGATATTAGGGCCAGGGATATTAGGGCCAAGGATATTAGGGCCTGGGATATTAGGGCCAGGAATATTAGGGCCAGGGATATTAGGGCCAGGGATATTAGGGCCAGGGATATTAGGGCCAGGGATATTAGGGCAAGGGATATCAGGGCCAGGGATTTTAGGGCAAGGGATATCAGGGCCAGGGATATTAGGGCCAGGGATATTAGGGCCAGGGATATTAAGGCCAGGGATATTAGGGCCAGGGATATTAGGGACAGGGATATTAGGGCCAGGGATATTAGGGCCAGGGATATTAGGGCCAGGGATATTAAGGCCAGGGATATTAGGGCCAGGGATATTAGGGCCAGGGATATTAGGGCCAAGGATATTAGGGCCAAGGATATTAGGGCCAGGGATATTAGAGCCAGGGATAGTACGGCCAGGGATATTAGGGCCAGGGATTTTAGGGCCAGGAATATTAGGGCCAAGGATATTAGGGCCTGGGATATTAGGGCCAGGGATATTATGGCCAGTGATATTATGGCCAGGGATTTTAGGGCCAGGGATGTTAGGGCCAGGGATATTAGGGCCAGGGATTTTAGGGCCAGGGATATTAGGGCCAGGGATATTAGGCCAGGGATTTTAGGGCCAGGGATATTACGGCCAGGGATATTAGGGACAGGGATATTAGAGCCAGGGATATTAGGGCCAGGGATATTAGGGCCAGGGATATTAGGGTTAGGGATATTAGGGCCAGGGATATTAGGGCCAGGGATATTAGGGCCAGGGATATTAGGGCCAAGGGTATTAGGGCCAGGGGTAATAGGGCCAAGGGTATTATGGCCAGGGATATTCGGGCCAGGGATATTAGGGCCAGAGATATTAGAGCCAGGGATATTAGGGCCAGGGATATTAGGGCCAGGGGTATTAGGGCCAGGGATATTAGGGCCAGGCATATTAGGGCCAGGGATATTAGGGCCAGGAATATTAGGGCCAGGGATATTAGGGCCAGGGATATTAGGGCCAGGGATATTAGGGCCAGGGATATTACGGCCAGGGATATTAGGGCCAGGGATATTAGGGCCAGGGATATTAGGGCCAGGGATATTAGGGCCAGGAATATAAGGGCCAGGGATATTAGGGCCAGGGATATTAGGGCCAGGGATATTAGGGCCAGGGATTTTAGGGCCAGGGATATTAGGGCCAGGGATATTAGGGCCAGGGATTTTAGGGCCAGGGATATTAGGGCCAGGGATATTAGGGCCAGTGATATTAGGGCCAGGGATATTAGGGCCAGGGATATTAGGGCCAGGGATATTAGAGCCAGGGATATTAGGGCCAGGGATATTAGGGCCAGGGATATTAGGGCCAGGGATATTAGGGCCAGGGATATTACAGCCAGGGATATTAGGACCAGGGATATTAGGGCCAGGGATATTAGGGCCAGGGATATTAGGGCCAGGGATATTAGGGCCAGGGATATTAGGGCAGGGATGTTAGGGCCAGGGATATTAGGGCCAGGAATTTTAGGGCCAGGGATATTAGGGCCAGGGATATTAGGGCCAGGGATATTAGGGCCAGGGATATTAGGGCCAGGGATACTAGAGCCAGGGATATTATGGCCAGGGATATTAGGGCCAGGGATATTAGGGCCAAGGATATTAGGGCCTGGGATATTAGGGCCAGGGATATTAGGGCCAGTGATATTATGGCCAGGGATTTTAGGGCCAGGGATGTTAGGGCCAGGGATATTAGGGCCAAGGATTTTAGGGCCAGGGATATTAGGGCCAGGGATATTAGGGCCAGGGATTTTAGGGCCAGGGAAATTACAGCCAGGGATATTAGGGACAGGGATATTAGAGCCAGGGATATTAGGGCCAGGGATATTAGGGCCAGGGATATTAGGGCCAGGGATATTAGGGCCAGGGATATTAGGGCCAGGGATATTAGGGCCAGGGATATTAGGGCCAGGGGTATTAGGGCCAGGGGTAATAGGGCCAAGGGTATTATGGCCAGGGATATTAGGGCCAGGGATATTAGGGCCAGAGATATTAGAGCCAGGGATATTAAGGCCAGGGGTATTAGGGCCAGGGGTATTAGGGCCAGGGATATTAGGGCCAGGCATATTAGGGCCAGGGATATTAGGGCCAGGAATATTAGGGCCAGGGATATTAGGGCCAGGGATATTAGGGCCAGGGATATTAGGGCCAGGGATATTACGGCCAGGGATATTAGGGCCAGGGATATTAGGGCCAGGGATATTAGGGCCAGGGATATTAGGGCCAGGAATATTAGGGCCAGGGATATTAGGGCCAGGGATATTAGGGCCAGGGATATTAGGGCCAGGGATATTAGGGCCAGGGATTTTAGGGCCAGGGATATTAGGGCCAGGGATATTAGGGCCAGGGATTTTAGGGCCAGGGATATTAGGGCCAGTGATGTTATGGCCAGGGATTTTAGGGCCACGGATGTTAGGGCCAGGGATATTAGGGCCAGGGATTTTAGGGCCAGGGATATTAGGGCCAGGGATATTAGGGCCAGGGATTTTAGGGCCAGGGATATTACGGCCAGGGATTTTAGGGACAGGGATATTAGAGCCAGGGATATTAGGGCCAGGGATATTAGGGCCAGGGATATTAGGGCCAGGGATATTAGGGCCAGGGATATTAGGGCCAGGGATATTAGGGCCAGGGGTATTAGGGCCAGGGGTAATAGGGCCAAGGGTATTATGGCCAGGGATATTAGGGCCAGGGATATTAGGGCCAGAGATATTAGAGCCAGGGATATTTAGGGCCAGGGATATTAGGGCCAGGGGTATTAGGGCCAGGCATATTAGGGCCAGGCATATTAGGGCCAGGAATATTAGGGCCAGGGATATTAGGGCCAGGGATATTAGGGCCAGGGATATTAGGGCCAGGGATATTAGGGCCAGGGATATTAGGGCCAGGGATATTAGGGCCAGGGATATTAGGGCCAGTGATGTTATGGCCAGGGATTTTAGGGCCACGGATGTTAGGGCCAGGGATATTAGGGCCAGGGATTTTAGGGCCAGGGATATTAGGGCCAGGGATATTAGGGCCAGGGATTTTAGGGCCAGGGATATTACGGCCAGGGATTTTAGGGACAGGGATATTAGAGCCAGGGATATTAGGGCCAGGGATATTAGGGCCAGGGATATTAGGGCCAGGGATATTAGGGCCAGGGATATTAGGGCCAGGGATATTAGGGCCAGGGGTATTAGGGCCAGGGGTAATAGGGCCAAGGGTATTATGGCCAGGGATATTAGGGCCAGGGATATTAGGGCCAGAGATATTAGAGCCAGGGATATTTAGGGCCAGGGATATTAGGGCCAGGGGTATTAGGGCCAGGCATATTAGGGCCAGGCATATTAGGGCCAGGAATAATAGGGCCAGGGATATTAGGGCCAGGGATATTAGGGCCAGGGATATTAGGGCCAGGGATATTACGGCCAGGGATATTAGGGCCAGGGATATTAGGGCCAGGGATATTAGGGCCAGGGATATTAGAGCCAGGGATATTAGGGCCAGGGATATTAGGGCCAGGGATATTAGGGCCAGGGATATTAGGGCCAGGGATATTAGGGCCAAGGATATTAGGGCCTGGGATATTAGGGCCAGGAATATTAGGGCCAGGGATATTAGAGCCAGGGATATTAGGGCCAGGGATATTAGGGCCAGGGATATTAGGGCAGGGATATTAGGGCCAGGGATTTTAGGGCAAGGGATATCAGGGCCAGGGATATTAGGGCCAGGGATATTAGGGCCAGGGATATTAGGGCCAGGGATATTAGGGCCAGGGATATTAGGGACAGGGATATTAGGGCCAGGGATATTAGGGCCAGGGATATTAGGGCCAGGGATATTAAGGCCAGGGATATTAGGGCCAGGGATATTAGGGCCAGGGATATTAGGGCCAAGGATATTAGGGCCAAGGATATTAGGGCCAGGGATATTAGAGCCAGGGATATTACGGCCAGGGATATTAGGGCCAAGGATTTTAGGGCCAGGAATATTAGGGCCAAGGATATTAGGGCCTGGGATATTAGGGCCAGGGATATTATGGCCAGTGATATTATGGCCAGGGATTTTAGGGCCAGGGATGTTAGGGCCAGGGATATTAGGGCCAGGGATTTTAGGGCCAGGGATATTAGGGCCAGGGATATTAGGGCCAGGGATTTTAGGGCCAGGGATATTACGGCCAGGGATATTAGGGCCAGGGATATTAGGGCCAGGGATATTAGGGCCAGGGATTTTAGGGCCACGGATGTTAGGGCCAGGGATATTAGGGCCAGGGATTTTAGGGCCAGGGATATTAGGGCCAGGGATATTAGGGCCAGGGATATTAGGGCCAGGGATATTAGGGCCAGGGATATTAGGGCCAGGGATAATACGGCCAGGGATATTAGGGCCAGGGATATTAGGGCCAGGGATATTAGGGCCAGGGATATTAGGGCCAGGGATTTTAGGGCCAGGGATATTAGGGCCAGGGATATTAGGGCCAGGGATTTTAGGGCCAGGGATATTAGGGCCAGTGATGTTATGGCCAGGGATTTTAGGGCCACGGATGTTAGGGCCAGGGATATTAGGGCCAGGGATTTTAGGGCCAGGGATATTAGGGCCAGGGATATTAGGGCCAGGGATTTTAGGGCCAGGGATATTACGGCCAGGGATTTTAGGGACAGGGATATTAGAGCCAGGGATATTAGGGCCAGGGATATTAGGGCCAGGGATATTAGGGCCAAGGATATTAGGGCCAGGGATATTAGGGCCAGGGATATTAGGGCCAGGGGTATTAGGGCCAGGGGTAATAGGGCCAAGGGTATTATGGCCAGGGATATTAGGGCCAGGGATATTAGGGCCAGAGATATTAGAGCCAGGGATATTTAGGGCCAGGGATATTAGGGCCAGGGGTATTAGGGCCAGGCATATTAGGGCCAGGCATATTAGGGCCAGGAATATTAGGGCCAGGGATATTAGGGCCAGGGATATTAGGGCCAGGGATATTAGGGCCAGGGATATTAGAGCCAGGGATATTAGGGCCAGGGATATTAGGGCCAGGTATATTAGGGCCAGGGATATTAGGGCCAGGGATATTAGGGCCAAGGATATTAGGGCCTGGGATATTAGGGCCAGGAATATTAGGGCCAGGGATATTAGGGCCAGGGATATTAGGGCCAGGGATATTAGGGCCAGGGATATTAGGGCAAGGGATATTAGGGCCAGGGATTTTAGGGCAAGGGATATCAGGGCCAGGGATATTAGGGCCAGGGATATTAGGGCCAGGGATATTAGGGCCAGGGATATTAAGGCCAGGGATATTAGGGACAGGGATATTAGGGCCAGGGATATTAGGGCCAGGGATATTAGGGCCAGGGATATTAAGGCCAGGGATATTAGGGCCAGGGATATTAGGGCCAGGGATATTAGGGCCAAGGATATTAGGGCCAAGTATATTAGGTCCAGGGATATTACAGCCAGGGATATTACGGCCAGGGATATTAGGGCCAAGGATTTTAGGGCCAGGAATATTAGGGCCAAGGATATTAGGGCCTGGGATATTAGGGCCAGGGATATTATGGCCAGTGATATTATGGCCAGGGATTTTAGGGCCAGGGATGTTAGGGCCAGGGATATTAGGGCCAGGGATTTTAGGGCCAGGGATATTAGGGCCAGGGATATTAGGGCCAGGGATTTTAGGGCCAGGGATATTACGGCCAGGGATATTAGGGACAGGGATATTAGAGCCAGGGATATTAGGGCCAGGGATATTAGGGCCAGGGATGTTAGGGCCAGGGATATTAGGGCCAGGAATTTTAGGGCCAGGGATATTAGGGCCAGGGATATTAGGGCCAGGGATATTAGGGCCAGGGATATTAGGGCCAGGGATATTAGGGCCAGGGATATTAGGGCCAGGGATATTAGGGCCAGGGATATTAGGGCCAGGGATATTAGGGCCAGGGGTATTAGGGCCAGGGGTAATAGGGCCAAGGGAATTATGGCCAGGGATATTAGGGCCAGGGATATTAGGGCCAGAGATATTAGAACCAGGGATATTAGGGCCAGGGATATTAGGGCCAGGGGTATTAGGGCCAGGGATATTAGGGCCAGGCATATTAGGGCCAGGGATATTAGGGCCAGGAATATTAGGGCCAGGGATATTAGGGCCAGGGATATTAGGGCCAGGGATATTACGGCCAGGGATATTAGGGCCAGGGATATTAGGGCCAGGGATATTAGGGCCAGGGATATTAGGGCCAGGAATATTAGGGCCAGGGATATTAGGGCCAGGGATATTAGGGCCAGGGATATTAGGGCCAGGGATTTTAGGGCCAGGAATATTAGGGCCAGGGATATTAGGGCCAGGGATTTTAGGGCCAGGGATATTAGGGCCAGGGATATTAGGGCCAGTGATATTAGGGCCAGGGATATTAGGGCCAGGGATATTAGGGCCAGGGATATTAGAGCCAGGGATATTAGGGCCAGGGATATTAGGGCCAGGGATATTAGGGCCAGGGATATTAGGGCCAGGGATATTACGGCCAATGATATTAGGACCAGGGATATTAGGGCCAGGGATATTAGGGCCAGGGATATTAGGGCCAGGGATATTAGGGCCAGGGATGTTAGGGCCAGGGATATTAGGGCCAGGAATTTTAGGGCCAGGGATATTAGGGCCAGGGATATTAGGGCCAGGGATATTAGGGCCAGGGATATTAGGGCCAGGGATATTAGGGCCAGGGATATTAGGGCCAGCGATATTAGGGCCAGGGATATTAGGGCCAGGGATATTAGGGCCAGGGATATTAGATCCAGGGATATTAGGGCCAGGGATATTAGGGCCAGGGATATTAGGGCCAGGGATATTAGGGCCAGGGATATTAGGGCCAGGGATATTAGGGCCAAGGATATTAGGGCCTGGGATATTAGGGCCAGGAATATTAGGGCCAGGGATATTGGGGCCAGGGATATTAGGGCCAGGGATATTAGGGCCAGGGATATTAGGGCAAGGGATATTAGGGCCAGGGATTTTAGGGCAAGGGATATCAGGGCCAGGGATATTAGGGCCAGGGATATTAGGGCCAGGGATATTAGGGCCAAGGATATTAGGGCCAGAGATATTAGGGCCAGGGATATTAGAGCCAGGGATATTACGGCCAGGGATATTAGGGCCAGGGATATTAGGGCCAAGGATATTAGGGCCTGGGATATTAGGGCCAGGGATATTAGGGCCAGTGATATTATGGCCAGGGATTTTAGGGCCAGGGATGTTAGGGCCAGGGATATTAGGGCCAGGGATTTTAGGGCCAGGGATATTAGGGCCAGGGATATTAGGGCCAGGGATTTTAGGGTCAGAGAAATTACAGCCAGGGATATTAGGGACAGGGATATTAGAGCCAGGGATATTAGGGCCAGGGATATTAGGGCCAGGGATATTAGGGCCAGCGATATTAGGGCCAGGGATATTAGGGCCAGGGATATTAGGGCCAGGGATATTAGGGCCAGGGGTATTAGGGCCAGGGGTAATAGGGCCAAGGGTATTATGGCCAGGGATATTAGGGCCAGGGATATTAGGGCCAGAGATATTAGAGCCAGGGATATTAAGGCCAGGGATATTAGGGCCAGGGGTATTAGGGCCAGGGATATTAGGGCCAGGCATATTAGGGCCAGGGATATTAGGGCCAGGAATATTAGGGCCAGGGATATTAGGGCCAGGGATATTAGGGCCAGGGATATTAGGGCCAGGGATATTACGGCCAGGGATATTAGGGCCAGGGATATTAGCGCCAGGGATATTAGGGCCAGGGATATTAGGGCCAGGAATATTAGGGCCAGGGATATTAGGGCCAGGGATATTAGGGCCAGGGAGATTAGGGCCAGGGATTTTAGGGCCAGGGATATTAGGGCCAGGGATATTAGGGCCAGGGATTTTAGGGCCAGGGATATTAGGGCCAGTGATATTATGGCAAGGGATTTTAGGGCCACGGATGTTAGGGCCAGGGATATTAGGGCCAGGGATTTTAGGGCCAGGGATATTAGGGCCAGGGATATTAGGGCCAGGGATTTAAGGGCCAGGGATATTACGGCCAGGGATATTAGGGACAGGGATATTAGAGCCAGGGATATTAGGGCCAGGGATATTAGGGCCAGGGATATTAGGGCCAGGGATATTAGGGCCAGGGATATTAGGGCCAGGGATATTAGGGCCAGGGGTATTAGGGCCAGGGGTAATAGGGCCAAGGGTATTATGGCCAGGGATATTAGGGCCAGGGATATTAGGGCCAGAGATATTAGAGCCAGGGATATTTAGGGCCAGGGATATTAGGGCCAGGGGTATTAGGGCCAGGCATATTAGGGCCAGGCATATTAGGGCCAGGAATATTAGGGCCAGGGATATTAGGGCCAGGGATATTAGGGCCAGGGATATTAGGGCCAGGGATATTACGGCCAGGGATATTAGGGCCAGGGATATTAGGGCCAGGGATATTAGGGCCAGGAATATTAGGGCCAGGGATATTAGGGCCAGGGATATTAGGGCCAGGGATATTAGGGCCAGGAATATTACGGCCAGGGATATTAGGGCCAGGGATATTAGGGCCAGGGATATTAGTGCCAGGGATATTAGGGCCAGGAATATTAGGGCCAGGGATATTAGGGCCAGGGATATTAGGGTCAAGGATATTAGGGACTGGGATATTAGGGCCAGGAATATTAGGGCCAGAGATATTAGGGCCAGGGATATTAGGGCCAGGGATATTAGGGCCAGGGATATTAGGGCCAGGGATATTAGGGCCAGGGATATTAGGGCCAGGGATATTAGGGCCAGGGATAATAGGGCCAGGGATATTAGGGCCAGGGATATTAGGGCCAGGGATATTAAGGCCAGGGATATTAGGGCCAGGGATATTAGGGCCAGGGATATTAGGGCCAAGGATATTAGGGCCAGGGATATTAGGGCCAGGGATATTAGAGCCAGGGATATTACGGCCAGGGATATGAGGGCCAGGGATATTAGGGCCAGGGATATTACGGCCAAGGATATTAGGGCCTGGGATATTAGGGCCAGGGATATTAGGGCCAGTGATATTATGGCCAGGGATTTTAGGGCCAGGGATGTTAGGGCCAGGGATATTAGGGCCAGGGATTTTAGTGCCAGGGATATTAGGGCCAGGGATATTAGGGCCAGGGATTTTAGGGCCAGGGATATTACGGCCAGGGATATTAGGGAAAGGGATATTAGGGCCAGGGGTATTAGGGCCAGGGGTAATAGGGCCAAGGGTATTATGGCCAGGGATATTAGGGCCAGGGATATTAGGGCCAGGGGTATTAGGGCCAGGGATATTAGGGCCAGGCATATTAGTGCCAGAGATATTAGGGCCAGGAATATTAGGGCCAGGGATATTAGGGCCAGGGTTATTAGGGCCAGGGATATTAGGGCCAGGGATATTACGGCCAGGGATATTAGGGCCAGGGATATTAGGGCCAGGGATATTAGGGCCAGGGATATTAGGGCCAGGGATATTAGGGCCAGGGATATTAGGGCCAGGGATATTAGGGCCAGGGATATTAGGGCCAGGGATTATTAGGGCCAGGGATATTAGGGCCAGGGATATTGGGGCCAGGGATATTAGGGCCCTGGATATTAGGGCCAGGGATATTAGGTCCAGAGATATTAGGGCCAGGGATATTAGGGCCAGGGATATTAGGACCAGGGATATTAGGGGCAGGGATATTAGGGCCAGGGATATTAGGGCCAGGGAACTTAGGGCCATGGAAATTAGGGCCTGGGATATTAGGGCCAGGGATATTAGATCCAGGGATATTAGGGCCAGGGATTTTAGGGCCAGGGATATTAGGACCAGGTATATTAGGGCCAGGGATATTATGGCCAGGGATATTAGGGCCAGGGATATTAGGGCCAGGGATGTTAGGGCCAGGGATATTAGGGCCAGGGATTTTAGGGCCAGGGATATTAGGGCCAGGGATATTAGTGCCAGGGATATTAAGGCCAGGGATATTAAGGCCAAGGATAATAGGGCCAGGGATATTAGGGCCAGGGATATTAGGACAGGGATATTAGAGCCAGGTATATTAGGGCCAGGGATATTAGGGCCAGGTGTATTAGGGCCAGGGATATTAGGGCCAGGGATATTAGGGGCAGGGATATTAGGGCCAGGGATATTAGGGCCAGGGATATTAGGGCCAGGGATATTAGGGCAAGGGATATTAGTGTCAGGGTTATTAGGGCCAGGTATATTAGGGCCAGGGATGATAGGGCCAGGGATATTAGGGCCAGGGATATTAGGGCCAGGGATATTAGGGCCAGGGATATTAGGGCGAGGGATATTAGGGCGAGGGATATTAGGGCCAGGGATATTAGGGCCAGGGATATTAGGGCCAGGGATATTAGTGCCAGGGATATTAGGGCCAGGGATATTAGGGCCAGGGATATTAGGGCCAGGGATATTAGGGCCAGGGATTTTAGGGCAAGGGATATTAGGACCAGAGATATTAGGGCCAGGGCTTTAGGGCCAGGGATATTAGGGCCAGGGATATTAGGGCCAGGGATATTAGGGCCAGGGATATTAGGGCCAGGGATATTCGGGCCAGGGATATTAGGGCCAGGGATATTAGGGCCAGGGATATTATGGCCAGGGATATTAGGGCCAGCAATATTAGGGCCAAGGATATTAGGGCCAGGTATATTAGGGCCAGGGATATTAGAGCCAGGGATATTAGGGCCAGGGATATTAGGGCCAGGGATATTAGGGCCAAGGATATTAGGGCCAGGGATATTAGGGCCAGGGATATTAGGGCCTGGGATATTAGGGCCAGGGATATTAGGGCCAGTGATATTATGGCCAGGGATTTTAGGGCCAGGGATATTAGGGCCAGGGATATTAGGGCCAGGGATTTTAGGGCCAGGGATATTAGGGCCAGTGATATTAGGGCCAGGAATATTAGGGACAGGGATATTAGGGCCACGGATATTAGGGCAAGGGATATTAGGGCCAGGGATATTAGGGCCAGGGATATTAGGGCCAGGGATATTAGGGCCAGGGATATTAAGGCCAGGGATATTAGTGCCAGGGATATTAGGGCCAGGGATATTAGGGCCAGGGATATTAGGGCCAGGGATATTAGGGCCAGTGATATTAGGGCCAGGGATTTTAGGGCAAGAGATATTAGGGCCAGGGATATTAGGGCCAGGGATATTAAGGCCAGGGATATTAAGGCCAGGGATATTAGGGCCAGGGATATTAGGGCCAGGGATATTAGGGCCAGGGATATTAGGGCCAGGTATATTAGGGCCAGGGATATTAGGGCCAGGGATATTAGGGCCAGGGATATTAGGGCCAGGGATATTAGGGCCAGGGATATTACAGCCAGGGATATTAGGGCCAGGGATATTAGGGCCAGGGATATTAGGGCCAGGGATATTAGGGCCAGGGATATTAGGGCCCAGGATATTAGGGCCAGGGATATTAGGGCCAGGAATATTAGGGCCAGGGATATTAGTGCCAGGGATATTAGGGCCAGGGATATTAGGGCCAGGGATATTAGGACCAGGGAAATTAGGGCCAGCGATATTAGGGCCAGGGATTTTAGGGCAAGAGATATTAGGGCCAGGGATATTAGAGCCAGGGATATTAAGGCCAGGGATATTAGGGTCAGGGATATTAGGGCCAGGGATATTAGGGCCAGGGATATTAGGGCCAGGTATATTAGGGCCAGGGATATTAGGGCCAGGGATATTAGTGCCAGGGATATTAGGGCCAGGGATATTAGGGCCAGGGATATTACGGCCAGGGATATTAGGGCCAGGGATATTAGGGCCAGGGATATTAAGGCCAGGCATATTAGGGCCAGGGATATTAGGGCCAGGGATATTAGGGCCAGGGATATTAGGGCCAGGGATATTAGGGCCAGGGATATTAGGGCCAGGGATATTGGGGACAGGGATATTACGGCCATGGATATTAGGTCCAGGGATATCATGGCCAGGGATGTTAGGGCCAGGGATATTAGAGGCCAGGAATATTAGTGCCAGGGATATTAGGGCCAGGGATATTACGGCCAGGGATATTAGGGCCAGGTATATCATGGCCAAGGATGTTAGGGCCAGGGATATTAGAGGCCAGGAATATTAGGGCCAGGGATATTAGGGCCAGGGATATTAGGGCCAGGGATATTAGGGCCAGGGATATTAAGGCCAGGGATATTAAGGCCAAGGATAATAGGGCCAGGGATAATAGGGCCAGGGATATTAGGGCCAGGGATATTAGGGCCAGGTATATTAGGGCCAGGGATATTAGGGCCAGGTGTATTAGGGCCAGGGATATTAGAGCCAGGGATATTAGGGGCAGGGATATTAGTGCCAGGGATATTAGGGCCAGGTATATTAGGGCCAGGGATAATAGGGCCAGGGATATTCGGGCCAGGGATATTAGGGCTAGGGATATTAGGGGCAGGAATATTAGGGCCAAGGATATTAGGGCCAGGGATTTTAGGGCCAGGGATATTAGAGCCAGGGATATTAGGGCCAGGGATATTAGGGCCAGGGATATTAGAGCCAGGTATATTAGGGCCAGGGATATTAGGGCCAGGTGTATTAGGGCCAGGGATATTAGGGCCAGGGATATTAGGGGCAGGGATATTAGGGCCAGGGATATTAGGGCCAGGGATATTAGGGCCAGGGATATTAGGGCAAGGGATATTAGTGTCAGGGTTATTAGGGCCAGGTATATTAGGGCCAGGGATGATAGGGCCAGGGATATTAGGGCCAGGGATATTAGGGCCAGGGATATTAGGGCCAGGGATATTAGGGCGAGGGATATTAGGGCGAGGGATATTAGGGCCAGGGATATTAGGGCCAGGGATATTAGGGCCAGGGATATTAGTGCCAGGGATATTAGGGCCAGGGATATTAGGGCCAGGGATATTAGGGCCAGGGATATTAGGGCCAGGGATTTTAGGGCAAGGGATATTAGGACCAGAGATATTAGGGCCAGGGCTTTAGGGCCAGGGATATTAGGGCCAGGGATATTAGGGCCAGGGATATTAGGGCCAGGGATATTAGGGCCAGGGATATTCGGGCCAGGGATATTAGGGCCAGGGATATTAGGGCCAGGGATATTATGGCCAGGGATATTAGGGCCAGCAATATTAGGGCCAAGGATATTAGGGCCAGGTATATTAGGGCCAGGGATATTAGAGCCAGGGATATTAGGGCCAGGGATATTAGGGCCAGGGATATTAGGGCCAGGGATATTAGGGCCAGGGATATTAGGGCCAGGGATATTAGGGCCTGGGATATTAGGGCCAGGGATATTAGGGCCAGTGATATTATGGCCAGGGATTTTAGGGCCAGGGATATTAGGGCCAGGGATATTAGGGCCAGGGATTTTAGGGCCAGGGATATTAGGGCCAGTGATATTAGGGCCAGGAATATTAGGGACAGGGATATTAGGGCCACGGATATTAGGGCAAGGGATATTAGGGCCAGGGATATTAGGGCCAGGGATATTAGGGCCAGGGATATTAGGGCCAGGGATATTAAGGCCAGGGATATTAGTGCCAGGGATATTAGGGCCAGGGATATTAGGGCCAGGGATATTAGGGCCAGGGATATTAGGGCCAGTGATATTAGGGCCAGGGATTTTAGGGCAAGAGATATTAGGGCCAGGGATATTAGGGCCAGGGATATTAAGGCCAGGGATATTAAGGCCAGGGATATTAGGGCCAGGGATATTAGGGCCAGGGATATTAGGGCCAGGGATATTAGGGCCAGGTATATTAGGGCCAGGGATATTAGGGCCAGGGATATTAGGGCCAGGGATATTAGGGCCAGGGATATTAGGGCCAGGGATATTACAGCCAGGGATATTAGGGCCAGGGATATTAGGGCCAGGGATATTAGGGCCAGGGATATTAGGGCCAGGGATATTAGGGCCCAGGATATTAGGGCCAGGGATATTAGGGCCAGGAATATTAGGGCCAGGGATATTAGTGCCAGGGATATTAGGGCCAGGGATATTAGGGCCAGGGATATTAGGACCAGGGAAATTAGGGCCAGCGATATTAGGGCCAGGGATTTTAGGGCAAGAGATATTAGGGCCAGGGATATTAGAGCCAGGGATATTAAGGCCAGGGATATTAGGGTCAGGGATATTAGGGCCAGGGATATTAGGGCCAGGGATATTAGGGCCAGGTATATTAGGGCCAGGGATATTAGGGCCAGGGATATTAGTGCCAGGGATATTAGGGCCAGGGATATTAGGGCCAGGGATATTACGGCCAGGGATATTAGGGCCAGGGATATTAGGGCCAGGGATATTAAGGCCAGGCATATTAGGGCCAGGGATATTAGGGCCAGGGATATTAGGGCCAGGGATATTAGGGCCAGGGATATTAGGGCCAGGGATATTGGGGACAGGGATATTACGGCCATGGATATTAGGTCCAGGGATATCATGGCCAGGGATGTTAGGGCCAGGGATATTAGAGGCCAGGAATATTAGTGCCAGGGATATTAGGGCCAGGGATATTACGGCCAGGGATATTAGGGCCAGGGATATCATGGCCAAGGATGTTAGGGCCAGGGATATTAGAGGCCAGGAATATTAGGGCCAGGGATATTAGGGCCAGGGATATTAGGGCCAGGGATATTAGGGCCAGGGATATTAAGGCCAGGGATATTAAAGCCAAGGATAATAGGGCCAGGGATAATAGGGCCAGGGATATTAGGGCCAGGGATATTAGGGCCAGGTATATTAGGGCCAGGGATATTAGGGCCAGGTGTATTAGGGCCAGGGATATTAGAGCCAGGGATATTAGGGGCAGGGATATTAGTGCCAGGGATATTAGGGCCAGGTATATTAGGGCCAGGGATAATAGGGCCAGGGATATTCGGGCCAGGGATATTAGGGCTAGGGATATTAGGGGCAGGAATATTAGGGCCAAGGATATTAGGGCCAGGGATTTTAGGGCCAGGGATATTAGAGCCAGGGATATTAGGGCCAGGGATATTAGGGCCAGGGATATTAGGGCCAGGGATATTAGGGCCAGAGATATTAGGGCCAGGAATACTAGGGCCAGGGATATTAGGGCCAGGGATTTTAGTGCCAGGGATATTAGGGCCAGGGATATTAGGGTCAGGGATATTAGGGCCAGGGATATCAGGGCCAGGGATATCAGGGCCAGGGATATTAGGGCCAGGGATATTAGCACCAGGGATATTAGGGCCAGGGATATTAGGGCCAGGGATTTTAGGGCCAGGGATTTTAGGGCCAGGGAGATTAGGGCCAGCGTTATTAGGGCCAGGGCTATTAGGGCCAGGGATATTATGGCCAGGGATATTATGGCTAGGGATATGAGGGCCAGGGATATTAGGGCCAGGGATATTAGGGCCAGGGATTTTAGGGCCAGGGATACTAGGGCCAGGGATATTAGGGCCAGGGATATTATGGCCAGGGATATTAGGGCCAGGGATATTAGGGCCAGGGATATTAGGGCCAGGGATATTAGGGCCAGGGATATTAGGGCCAGGGATATTAGGGCCAGGGAGATTAGGGCCAGCATTATTAGGGACAGGGATATTAGTGCCAGGGATATTATGGCCAGGGATATTAGGGCCAGGGATATTAGGGCAAGGGATATTAGGGCCAGGGATATTAGGGTCAGGGATATTAGTGTCAGGGATATTAGGGCCAGGGATATTAGGGCCAGGGATATTTGGGCCAGGGATATTAGGGCCACGGATATTAGGGCCAGGGATAATAGGGCCAGGGATATTAGGGCCAGAGATATTAGGGCCAGGGATATTAGGGCCAGGGATATTACGGTCAGGGATATTAGGGCCAGGGATATAATGGCTAGGGATATTAGCGCCAGGCATATTATTGCCAGGGATATTAGGGCCAGGGATATTAGGGCCAGGGATATTAGGGCCAGGGATATTAGGGCAAGGGATATTAATGCCAGGGATATGAGGGCCAGGGATATTAGGGCCAGGGATATTAGGGCCAGGGATATTAGGGCCAGGGATTTTAGGGCCAGGGATATTAGGACCAGGGATATTAGGGCCAGGGATATTAGAGCCAGGGATATTAGGGCCAGGGATATTAGGGCCAGGGATATTAGGGCCAGGGATATTAGGGCCAGGGATATAAGGACCAGGGATATTAGGGCCAGGGATATTATGGCCAGGGATATTAGGGCAAGGGATATTAGGGCCAGGGATATTAGGGCCAGGGATATTAGGGCCAGGGATATTAGGGCCAGAGATATTAGGTCCAGTGATATTAGGGCCAGGGATATTAGGGCCAGGGATATTAGGGCCGGGGATATTAGGGCCGGGGATATTAGGGCCAGGGATATTAGGGCCAGGGATATTAGGTCCAGGGATATTAGGGCCAGGGATATTAGGGCCAGGGATATTAGGGCCAGGGATATTAGGGCCAGGGTTATTAGGGCCAGGGATATTAGGGCCAGGGATATTAGGGCCAGGGATATTAGGGCCAGGGATATTAGGGCCAGGGATATTAGGGCCAGGGATATTAGGCCCAGTGATATTAGGGCCAGGGATTTTAGGGCAAGGGATATTAGGGACAGGGATATTAGGGCCAGGGATATTAGGGCCAGGGATGTTAGGTCCAGGGATATTAGGGCCAGGGATATTAGGGCCAGGGATATTAGGTCCAGGGATATTAGGGCCAGGGATATTAGGGCCAGGGTTATTAGGGCCAGGGATATTAGGGCCAGGGATATTAGGGCCAGGGATATTAGGTACAGGGATATTAGGGCCAGGGATATTAGGGCCAGGGATATTAGGGCCAGGGATATTAGGGCCAAGGATATTAGGGCCAGGGATTTTAGGGCAAGGGATATTAGGGCCAGGGATATTAGGGCCATGGATATTAGGGCCAGGGATATTAGGGCCAGGGATATCAGGGCCAGGAATATTAGGGCCAGGGATATTAGGGCCAGGGATATTAGGGCCAGGGATATTAGGGCCAGGGATATTAGGGCCAGGGATATTAGGGCCAGGGATATTAGGGCCAGGGATATTAGGGCCAGGGAGATTAGGGCCAGCATTATTAGGGATAGGGATATTAGTGCCAGGGATATTATGGCCAGGGAAATTAGGGCCAGGGATATTAGGGCAAGGGATATTAGGGCCAAGGATATTAAGGCCAGGGATATTAGTGTCAGGGATATTAGGGCCAGGGATATTAGGGCCAGGGATATTTGGGCCAGGGATATTAGGGCCATGGATATTAGGGCCAGGGATATTAGGGCCAGGGATATTAGGGCCAGAGATATTAGGGCCAGGGATATTAGGGCCAGGGATATTATGGTCAGGGATATTAGGGCCAGGGATATAATGGCTAGGGATATTAGGGCCAGGCATATTATGGCCAGGGATATTAGGGCCAGGGATATTAGGGCCAGGGATATTAGGGCCAGGGATATTAGGGCAAGGGATATTAATGCCAGGGATATTAGGGCCAGGGATATTAGGGCCAGGGATATTATGGCCAGCGATATTAGGGCCAGGGATATTAGGGCCAGGGATATTAGGGCCAGGGATATTAGGTCCAGGGATATTAGGGCCAGGGATATTAGGGCCAGGGATATTAGGGCCAGGGATATTAGGGCCAGGGATATTAGGTCCACGGATATTACGGCCAGAGATATTAGGGCCAGGGATATTAGGGCCAGGGATATTAGGGCCAGGGATATTAGGGCCAGGGATATTAGGGCCAGGGATATTAGGGCCAGGGATGTTAGGGCCAGGGATGTTAGGGCCAGGGATATTAGGGCCAGGGATATTAGGGCCAGGGATATTATGGCCAGGGATATTAGGGCAAGGGATATTAGGGCCAGGGATATTAGGGCCAGGTATATTAGGGCCAGGGATATTAGGGGCAGAGATATTAGGGCCAGCGATATTAGGGCCAGGGATATTAGGGCCAGGGATATTAGGGCCAGGGATATTAGGGCCAGGGATATTAGGGCCAGGGATATTAGGGCCAGGGATATTAGGTCCAGGGATATTAGCGCCAGGGATATTAGGGCCAGGGATATTAGGGCCAGGGACATTAGGGCCAGGGATATTAGGGCCAGGGATATTAGGGCCAGGGTTATTAGGGCCAGGGATATTAGGGCCAGGAATTTTAGGGCCAGGGATATTAGGGCCAGGGATATTAGGGCCAGGGATATTAGGCCCAGTGATATTAGGCCAGGGATTTTAGGGCAAGGGATTTTAGGGCCAGGGATATTAGGGCCAGGGATATTAGGGCCAGGGATGTTAGGTCCAGGGATATTAGGGCCAGGGATATTAGGGCCAGGGATATTAGGGCCAGGGATATTAGGGCCAGGGATATTAGGGCCAGGGTTATTAGGGCCAGGGATATTAGGGCCAGGGATATTAGGGCCAGGGATATTAGGGCCAGGGATATTAGGGTCAGGGATATTAGGGCCAGGGATATTAGGGCCAGGGATATTTGGGCCAGGGATATTAGGGCTACGGATATTAGGGCCAGGGATATTAGGGCCAGGGATATTAGGGCCAGAGATATTAGGGCCAGGGATATTAGGGCCAGGGATATTACGGTCAGGGATATTAGGGCCAGGGATATAATGGCCAGGGATATTAGGGCCAGGCATATTATGGCCAGGGATATTAGGGCCAGGGTTATTAGGGCCAGGGATGTTATGGCCAGCGATATTAGGGCCAGGGATATTAGGGCCAGGGATATTAGGGCCAGGGATATTAGTGCCAGGGATATTAGGGCCAGGGATATTAGGGCCAGGGATATTAGGGCCAGGGATATTAGGGCCCGGGATATTAGGGCCAGGGATATTAGGTCCACGGATATTACGGCCAGGGTTATTAGGGCCAGGGATATTAGGGCCAGGGATATTAGGGCCAGGGATATTAGGGCCAGGGTTATTAGGGCCAGGGTTATTAAGGCCAGGGATATAATAGGGCCAGGGATATTAGGGCCAGGGATATTAGGGCCAGGGATATTAGGGCCAGGGATATTAGGGCCAGGGATATTATGGCCAGGGATATTAGGGCTAGGGACATTAGGGCCAGGGATATTAGGGCCAGGGATTTTAGGGCAAGGGATATTAGGGCCAGGGATATTAGGGCCAGGGATATTAGTGCCAGGGTTATTAGGGCCAGGGATATTAGGTCCAGGGATATTAGGGCCAGGGATATTAGGTCCAGGGATATTAGGGCCAGGGATATTAGGGCCATGGATATTAGGGCCAGGGAAATTAGGGCCAGGGATATTAGGGCCAGGGATATTAGGGCCAGGGATATTAGGGCCAGCGATATTAGGGCCAGGGATATTAGGGCCAGGGATATTAGGGCCAGGGATATTAGAGCCAGGCATATTAGGGCCAGGGATATTAGGACCAGGTATATTAGGGCCAGGGATATTAGGGCCAGGGATATTATGGCCAGGGATATTAGGGCAAGGGATATTAGGGCCAGGGATATTAGGGCCAGGGATATTAGGGCCAGGGATATTAGGGCCAGAGATATTAGGTCCAGTGATATTAGGGCCAGGGATATTAGGGCCAGGGATATTAGGGCCGGGGATATTAGGGCCGGGGATATTAGGGCCAGGGATATTAGGGCCAGGGATATTAGGTCCAGGGATATTAGGGCCAGGGATATTAGGGCCAGGGATATTAGGGCCAGGGATATTAGGGCCAGGGATATTAGGGCCAGGGTTATTAGGGCCAGGGATATTAGGGCCAGGGATATTAGGGCCAGGGATATTAGGGCCAGGGATATTAGGGCCAGGGATATTAGGGCCAGGGATATTAGGCCCAGTGATATTAGGGCCAGGGATTTTAGGGCAAGGGATATTAGGGACAGGGATATTAGGGCCAGGGATATTAGGGCCAGGGATGTTAGGTCCAGGGATATTAGGGCCAGGGATATTAGGGCCAGGGATATTAGGTCCAGGGATATTAGGGCCAGGGATATTAGGGCCAGGGTTATTAGGGCCAGGGATATTAGGGCCAGGGATATTAGGGCCAGGGATATTAGGTCCAGGGATATTAGGGCCAGGGATATTAGGGCCAGGGATATTAGGGCCAGGGATATTAGGGCCAAGGATATTAGGGCCAGGGATTTTAGGGCAAGGGATATTAGGGCCAGGGATATTAGGGCCATGGATATTAGGGCCAGGGATATTAGGGCCAGGGATATCAGGGCCAGGAATATTAGGGCCAGGGATATTAGGGCCAGGGATATTAGGGCCAGGGATATTAGGGCCAGGGATATTAGGGCCAGGGATATTAGGGCCAGGGATATTAGGGCCAGGGATATTAGGGCCAGGGAGATTAGGGCCAGCATTATTAGGGATAGGGATATTAGTGCCAGGGATATTATGGCCAGGGATATTAGGGCCAGGGATATTAGGGCAAGGGATATTAGGGCCAAGGATATTAAGGCCAGGGATATTAGTGTCAGGGATATTAGGGCCAGGGATATTAGGGCCAGGGATATTTGGGCCAGGGATATTAGGGCCATGGATATTAGGGCCAGGGATATTAGGGCCAGGGATATTAGGGCCAGAGATATTAGGGCCAGGGATATTAGGGCCAGGGATATTATGGTCAGGGATATTAGGGCCAGGGATATAATGGCTAGGGATATTAGGGCCAGGCATATTATGGCCAGGGATATTAGGGCCAGGGATATTAGGGCCAGGGATATTAGGGCCAGGGATATTAGGGCAAGGGATATTAATGCCAGGGATATTAGGGCCAGGGATATTAGGGCCAGCGATATTATGGCCAGCGATATTAGGGCCAGGGATATTAGGGCCAGGGATATTAGGGCCAGGGATATTAGGTCCAGGGATATTAGGGCCAGGGATATTAGGGCCAGGGATATTAGGGCCAGGGATATTAGGGCCAGGGATATTAGGTCCACGGATATTACGGCCAGAGATATTACGGCCAGGGATATTAGGGCCAGGGATATTAGGGCCAGGGATATTAGGGCCAGGGATATTAGGGCCAGGGATATTAGGGCCAGGGATGTTAGGGCCAGGGATGTTAGGGCCAGGGATATTAGGGCCAGGGATATTAGGGCCAGGGATATTATGGCCAGGGATATTAGGGCAAGGGATATTAGGGCCAGGGATATTAGGGCCAGGGATATTAGGGCCAGGGATATTAGGGGCAGAGATATTAGGGCCAGCGATATTAGGGCCAGGGATATTAGGGCCAGGGATATTAGGGCCAGGGATATTAGGGCCAGGGATATTAGGGCCAGGGATATTAGGGCCAGGGATATTAGGGCCAGGGATATTAGGTCCAGGGATATTAGCGCCAGGGATATTAGGGCCAGGGATATTAGGGCCAGGGACATTAGGGCCAGGGATATTAGGGCCAGGGATATTAGGGCCAGGGTTATTAGGGCCAGGGATATTAGGGCCAGGAATTTTAGGGCCAGGG
This sequence comes from Petromyzon marinus, assembly GCF_048934315.1. Lineage (NCBI taxonomy): Eukaryota > Metazoa > Chordata > Hyperoartia > Petromyzontiformes > Petromyzontidae > Petromyzon > Petromyzon marinus. The sequence goes on along the minus strand of NW_027423041.1, from coordinate 762,558 downwards.
ATATTAGGGCCAGGGATATTAGGGCCAGGGATATTAGGCCCAGTGATATTAGGCCAGGGATTTTAGGGCAAGGGATTTTAGGGCCAGGGATATTAGGGCCAGGGATATTAGGGCCAGGGATGTTAGGTCCAGGGATATTAGGGCCAGGGATATTAGGGCCAGGGATATTAGGGCCAGGGATATTAGGGCCAGGGATATTAGGGCCAGGGTTATTAGGGCCAGGGATATTAGGGCCAGGGATATTAGGGCCAGGGATATTAGGGCCAGGGATATTAGGGTCAGGGATATTAGGGCCAGGGATATTAGGGCCAGGGATATTTGGGCCAGGGATATTAGGGCTACGGATATTAGGGCCAGGGATATTAGGGCCAGGGATATTAGGGCCAGAGATATTAGGGCCAGGGATATTAGGGCCAGGGATATTACGGTCAGGGATATTAGGGCCAGGGATATAATGGCCAGGGATATTAGGGCCAGGCATATTATGGCCAGGGATATTAGGGCCAGGGTTATTAGGGCCAGGGATGTTATGGCCAGCGATATTAGGGCCAGGGATATTAGGGCCAGGGATATTAGGGCCAGGGATATTAGGGCCAGGGATATTAGGGCCAGGGATATTAGGGCCAGGGATATTAGGGCCAGGGATATTAGGGCCCGGGATATTAGGGCCAGGGATATTAGGTCCACGGATATTACGGCCAGGGTTATTAGGGCCAGGGATATTAGGGCCAGGGATATTAGGGCCAGGGATATTAGGGCCAGGGTTATTAGGGCCAGGGTTATTAAGGCCAGGGATATAATAGGGCCAGGGATATTAGGGCCAGGGATATTAGGGCCAGGGATATTAGGGCCAGGGATATTAGGGCCAGGGATATTATGGCCAGGGATATTAGGGCTAGGGATATTAGGGCCAGGGATATTAGGGCCAGGGATTTTAGGGCAAGGGATATTAGGGCCAGGGATATTAGGGCCAGGGATATTAGTGCCAGGGTTATTAGGGCCAGGGATATTAGGTCCAGGGATATTAGGGCCAGGGATATTAGGTCCAGGGATATTAGGGCCAGGGATATTAGGGCCATGGATATTAGGGCCAGGGAAATTAGGGCCAGGGATATTAGGGCCAGGGATATTAGGGCCAGGGATATTAGGGCCAGCGATATTAGGGCCAGGGATATTAGGGCCAGGGATATTAGGGCCAGGGATATTAGAGCCAGGCATATTAGGGCCAGGGATATTAGGACCAGGTATATTAGGGCCAGGGATATTAGGGCCAGGGATATTAGGGCCTGGGATATTAGGGCCAGTGATATTAGGGCCAGGGATATTAGGGCCAGGGATATTAGGGCCAGGGATATTAGGGCCAGGGATATTTGGGCCAGGGATATTAGGGCCACGGATATTAGGGCCAGGGATATTAGGGCCAGGGATATTAGGGCCAGAGATATTAGGGCCAGGGATATTAGGGCCAGGGATATTACGGTCAGGGATATTAGGGCCAGGGATATAATGGCCAGGGATATTAGGGCCAGGCATATTATGGCCAGGGATATTAGGGCCAGGGATATTAGGGCCAGGGATATTAGGGCCAGGGATATTAGGGCCAGGGATATTAAGGCCAGGGATATTAGGGCCAGGGATATTAGGGCCAGGGATACTATGGCCAGGGATATTCGGGCCAGGGATATTAGGGCCAGGGATATTAGGGCCAGGGATATTAGTGCCAGGGTTATTAGGGCCAGGGATCTTAGGTCCAGGGATATTAGGGCCAGGGATATTAGGTCCAGGGATATTAGGGCCAGGGATATTAGGGCCATGGATATTAGGGCCAGGGAAATTAGGGCCAGGGATATTAGGGCCAGGGATGTTAGGGCCAGGGATTTTAGGGCCAGCGATATTAGGGCCAGGGATATTAGGGCCAGGGATATTAGGGCCAGGGATATTAGAGCCAGGCATATTAGGGCCAGGGATATTAGGACCAGGTATATTAGGGCCAGGGATATTAGGGCCAGGGATATTAGGGCCTGGGATATTAGGGCCAGTGATATTAGGGCCAGGGATATTAGGGCCAGGGATATTAGGGCCAGGGATATTAGGGCCAGGGATATTAGGGCCAGGGATATTTGGGCCAGGGATATTAGGGCCACGGATATTAGGGCCAGGGATATTAGGGCCAGGGATATTAGGGCCAGAGATATTAGGGCCAGGGATATTAGGGCCAGCGATATTACGGTCAGGGATATTAGGGCCAGGGATATAATGGCCAGGGATATTAGGGCCAGGCATATTATGGCCAGGGATATTAGGGCCAGGGATATTAGGGCCAGGGATATTAGGGCCAGGGATATTAGGGCCAGGGATATTAAGGCCAGGGATATTAGGGCCAGGGATATTAGGGCCAGGGATATTATGGCCAGGGATATTCGGGCCAGGGATATTAGGGCCAGGGATATTAGGGCCAGGGATATTAGGGCCAGGGATTTTAGGGCCAGGGATATTAGGGCCAGGGATATTAGGGCCAGGGATATTAGGGCCAGGGATATTAGGGCCAGGGATATTAGGGCCAGGGATATTATGGAAGGGATATTAAGCCTGGGATATTAGGGCCAGGTATATTAGGGCCAGGGATATTAGGGCCAGGGATATAAGGGCCAGGGATATTAGGGCCAGGGATATTATGGCCAGGGATATTAGGGCCAGGGATATTAGGGCCAGAGATATTAGGGCCAGGGATATTAGGGCCAGGGATATTAGGGCCAGGGATATTAGGGCCAGGGATATTAGGGCCCGGGATATTAGGGCCAGGGATATTAGGTCCACGGATATTACGGCCAGGGTTATTAGGGCCAGGGATATTAGGGCCAGGGATATTAGGGCCAGGGATATTAGGGCCAGGGATATTAGGGCTAGGGATATTAGGGCCCGGGATATTAGGGCCAGGGATATTAGGTCCACGGATATTACGGCCAGGGTTATTAGGGCCAGGGATATTAGGGCCAGGGATATTAGGGCCAGGGATATTAGGGCCAGGGTTATTAGGGCCAGGGTTATTAAGGCCAGGGATATAATAGGGCCAGGGATATTAGGGCCAGGGATATTAGGGCCAGGGATATTAGGGCCAGGGATATTAGGGCCAGGGATATTATGGCCAGGGATATTAGGGCTAGGGATATTAGGGCCAGGGATATTAGGGCCAGGGATTTTAGGGCAAGGGATATTAGGGCCAGGGATATTAGGGCCAGGGATTTTAGTGCCAGGGTTATTAGGGCCAGGGATATTAGGTCCAGGGATATTAGGGCCAGGGATATTAGGTCCAGGGATATTAGGGCCAGGGATATTAGGGCCATGGATATTAGGGCCAGGGAAATTAGGGCCAGGGATATTAGGGCCAGGGATATTAGGGCCAGGGATATTAGGGCCAGCGATATTAGGGCCAGGGATATTAGGGCCAGGGATATTAGGGCCAGGGATATTAGAGCCAGGCATATTAGGGCCAGGGATATTAGGACCAGGTATATTAGGGCCAGGGATATTAGGGCCAGGGATATTAGGGCCTGGGATATTAGGGCCAGTGATATTAGGGCCAGGGATATTAGGGCCAGGGATATTAGGGCCAGGGATATTAGGGCCAGGGATATTAGGGCCAGGGATATTTGGGCCAGGGATATTAGGGCCACGGATATTAGGGCCAGGGATATTAGGGCCAGGGATATTAGGGCCAGAGATATTAGGGCCAGGGATATTAGGGCCAGGGATATTACGGTCAGGGATATTAGGGACAGGGATATAATGGCCAGGGATATTAGGGCCAGGCATATTATGGCCAGGGATATTAGGGCCAGGGATATTAGGGCCAGGGATATTAGGGCCAGGGATATTAGGGCCAGGGATATTAAGGCCAGGGATATTAGGGCCAGGGATATTAGGGCCAGGGATACTATGGCCAGGGATATTCGGGCCAGGGATGTTAGGGCCATGGATATTAGGGCCAGGGAAATTAGGGCCAGGGATATTAGGGCCAGGGATGTTAGGGCCAGGGATATTAGGGCCAGCGATATTAGGGCCAGGGATATTAGGGCCAGGGATATTAGGGCCAGGGATATTAGAGCCAGGCATATTAGGGCCAGGGATATTAGGACCAGGTATATTAGGGCCAGGGATATTAGGGCCAGGGATATTAGGGCCTGGGATATTAGGGCCAGTGATATTAGGGCCAGGGATATTAGGGCCAGGGATATTAGGGCCAGGGATATTAGGGCCAGGGATATTAGGGCCAGGGATATTTGGGCCAGGGATATTAGGGCCACGGATATTAGGGCCAGGGATATTAGGGCCAGGGATATTAGGGCCAGAGATATTAGGGCCAGGGATATTAGGGCCAGGGATATTACGGTCAGGGATATTAGGGCCAGGGATATAATGGCCAGGGATATTAGGGCCAGGCATATTATGGCCAGGGATATTAGGGCCAGGGATATTAGGGCCAGGGATATTAGGGCCAGGGATATTAGGGCCAGGGATATTAAGGCCAGGGATATTAGGGCCAGGGATATTAGGGCCAGGGATATTATGGCCAGGGATATTCAGGCCAGGGATATTAGGGCCAGGGATATTAGGGCCAGGGATATTAGGGCCAGGGATTTTAGGGCCAGGGATATTAGGGCCAGGGATATTAGGGCCAGGGATATTAGGGCCAGGGATATTAGGGCCAGGGATATTAGGGCCAGGGATATTATGGAAGGGATATTAAGCCTGGGATATTAGGGCCAGGTATATTAGGGCCAGGGATATTAGGGCCAGGGATATAAGGGCCAGGGATATTAGGACCAGGGATATTATGGCCAGGGATATTAGGGCCAGGGATATTAGGGCCAGAGATATTAGGGCCAGGGATATTAGGGCCAGGGATATTAGGGCCAGGGATATTAGGGCCAGGAATATTAGGGCCAGGGATATTAGGGCCAGGGATTTTAGGGCCAGGGATATTAGGGCCAGGGATATTAGGGCCAGGGATATTAGGGCCAGGGATATCAGGGCCAGGGATATCAGGGCCAGGGATATTAGGGCCAGGGATATTAGCACCAGGGATATTAGGGCCAGGGATTTTAGGGCCAGGGATATTAGGGCCAGGGAGATTAGGGCCAGGGATATTAGGGCCAGGGATATTAGGGCCAGGGATATTAGGGCCAGGGATATTAGGGCCAGGGATATTAGGGCCAGGGATATTAGGGCCAGGGATATTAGGGCCAGGGATATTAGGCCCAGTGATATTAGGGCCAGGGATTTTAGGGCAAGGGATATTAGGGCCAGGGATATTAGGGCCAGGGTTATTAGGGCCAGGGATATTAGGGCCAGGGATATTAGGGCCAGGGATATTAGGGCCAGGGATATTAGGGCCAGGGATATTAGGTCCAGGGATATTAGGGCCAGGGATATTAGGGCCAGGGATATTAGGGCAAGGGATATTAGGGCCAGGGATATTAGGGCCAGGGATATTAGGGCCAGGGATATTAGGTCCAGGGATATTAGGGCCAGGGATATTAGGGCCAGGGATATTAGGACCAGGGATATCAGGGCCAGGAATATTAGGGCCAGGGATATTAGGGCCAGGGATATTAGGGCCAGGGATATTAGAGCCAGGCATATTAGGGCCAGGGATATTAGGACCAGGTATATTAGGGCCAGGGATATTAGGGCCAGGGATATTAGGGCCTCGGATATTAGGGCCAGTGATATTAGGGCCAGGGATATTAGGGCCAGGGATATTAGGGCCAGGGATATTAGGGCCAGGGATATTAGGGCCAGGGATATTTGGGCCAGGGATATTAGGGCCACGGATATTAGGGCCAGGGATATTAGGGCCAGGGATATTAGGGCCAGAGATATTAGGGCCAGGGATATTAGGGCCAGGGATATTACGGTCAGGGATATTAGGGCCAGGGATATAATGGCCAGGGATATTAGGGCCAGGCATATTATGGCCAGGGATATTAGGGCCAGGGATATTAGGGCCAGGGATATTAGGGCCAGGGATATTAGGGCCAGGGATATTAAGGCCAGGGATATTAGGGCCAGGGATATTAGGGCCAGGGATATTATGGCCAGGGATATTCGGGCCAGGGATATTAGGGCCAGGGATATTAGGGCCAGGGATATTAGGGCCAGGGATTTTAGGGCCAGGGATATTAGGGCCAGGGATATTAGGGCCAGGGATATTAGGGCCAGGGATATTAGGGCCAGGGATATTAGGGCCAGGGATATTATGGAAGGGATATTAAGCCTGGGATATTAGGGCCAGGTATATTAGGGCCAGGGATATTAGGGCCAGGGATATAAGGGCCAGGGATATTAGGGCCAGGGATATTATGGCCAGGGATATTAGGGCCAGGGATATTAGGGCCAGAGATATTAGGGCCAGGGATATTAGGGCCAGGGATATTAGGGCCAGGGATATTAGGGCCAGGAATATTAGGGCCAGGGATATTAGGGCCAGGGATTTTAGGGCCAGGGATATTAGGGCCAGGGATATTAGGGCCAGGGATATTAGGGCCAGGGATATCAGGGCCAGGGATATCAGTGCCAGGGATATTAGGGCCAGGGATATTAGCACCAGTGATATTAGGGCCAGGGATTTTAGGGCCAGGGATATTAGGGCCAGGGAGATTAGGGCCAGGGATATTAGGGCCAGGGATATTAGGGCCAGGGATATTAGGGCCAGGGATATTAGGGCCAGGGATATTAGGGCCAGGGATATTAGGGCCAGGGATATTAGGGCCAGGGATATTAGGCCCAGTGATATTAGGGCCAGGGATTTTAGGGCAAGGGATATTAGGGCCAGGGATATTAGGGCCAGGGTTATTAGGGCCAGGGATATTAGGGCCAGGGATATTAGGGCCAGGGATATTAGGGCCAGGGATATTAGGGCCAGGGATATTAGGTCCAGGGATATTAGGGCCAGGGATATTAGGGCCAGGGATATTAGGGCAAGGGATATTAGGGCCAGGGATATTAGGGCCAGGGATATTAGGGCCAGGGATATTAGGTCCAGGGATATTAGGGCCAGGGATATTAGGGCCAGGGATATTAGGACCAGGGATATCAGGGCCAGGAATATTAGGGCCAGGGATATTAGGGCCAGGGATATTAGGGCCAGGGATATTAGGGCCAGGGATATTAGGGCCAGGGATATTAGGGCCAGGGATATTAGGGCCAGGGATATTAGGGCCAGGGATATTAGGGCCAGGGATATTAGGGCCAGGGATTTTAGGGCAAGGGATATTAGGGCCAGGGATATTAGGGCCAGGGATATTAGGGCCAGGGATATTACGTCCAGGGATATTAGGGCCAGGGATATTAGGGCCAGGGATATTAGGACCAGGGATATCAGGGCCAGGAATATTAGGGCCAGGGATATTAGGGCCAGGGATATTAGGGCCAGGGATATTAGGGCCAGGGATATTAGGGCCAGGGATATTAGGGCCAGGGATATTAGGGCCAGGGAGATTAGGGCCAGCATTATTAGGGACAGGGATATTAGTGCCAGGGATATTATGGCCAGGGATATTAGGCGCCAGGGATATTAGGGCAAGGGATATTACGGCCAGGGATATTAGGGCCAGGGATATTAGGGTCAGGGATATTAGGGCCAGGGATATTAGGGCCAGGGATATTTGGGCCAGGGATATTAGGGCCACGGATATTAGGGCCAGGGATATTAGGGCCAGGGATATTAGGGCCAGAGATATTAGGGCCAGGGATATTAGGGCCACGGATATTACGGTCAGGGATATTAGGGCCAGGGATATAATGGCTAGAGATATTAGGGAAAGGCATATTATGGCCAGGGATATTAGGGCCGGGGATATTAGGGCCAGGGATATTAGGGCCAGGGATATTAGGGCCAGGGATATTAATGCCAGGGATATTAGGGCCAGGGATATTAGGGCCAGGGATATTATGGCCAGTGATATTAGGGCCAGGAATATTAGGGCCAGGGATATTAGGGCCAGGGATATTAGGGCCAGGGATATTAGGTCCAGGGATATTAGGGCCAGGGATATTAGGGCCAGGGATATTAGGGCCAGGGATATTAGGGCCAGGGATATTAGGTCCACGGATATTACGGCCAGAGATATTAGGGCGAGGGATATTAGGGCCAGGGATATTAGGGCCAGGGATATTAGGGTCAGGGATATTAGGGCCATGGATATTAGGGCCAGGGATATTTGGGCCAGGGATATTAGGGCCACGGATATTAGGGCCAGGGATATTAGGGCCAGGGATATTAGGGCCAGAGATATTAGGGCCAGGGATATTAGGGCCAGGGATATTACAGTCAGGGATATTAGGGCCAGGGATATAATGGCCAGGGATATTAGGGCCAGGCATATTATGGCCAGGGATATTAGGGCCAGGGATATTAGGGCCAGGGATATTAGGGCCAGGGATATTAGGGCCAGGGATATTAAGGCCAGGGATATTAGGGCCAGGGATATTAGGGCCAGGGATATTAGGGCCAGGGATATTAGGGCCAGGGATATTAGGGCCAGGGATATTAGGGCCAGGGATATTAGGTCCAGGGATATTAGGGCCAGGGATATTAGGGCCAGGGATATTAGGGCCAGGGATATTAGGGCCAGGGATATTAGGGCCAGGGATATTAGGGCCAGGGATATTAGGGCCAGGGATATTACGGCCAGGGATATTAGGGCCAGGGATATTAGGGCCAGGGATATTAGGGCCAGGGATATTAGGCCCAGTGATATTAGGGCCAGGGATTTTAGGGCCAGGGATATTAGGGCCAGGGATATTAGGGCCAGGGATATTAGGTCCAGGGATATTAGGGCCAGGGATATTAGGGCCAGGGATATTAGGGCCAGGGATATTAGGGCCAGGGATATTAGGTCCACGGATATTACGGCCAGAGATATTAGGGCAAGGGATATTAGGGCCAGGGATATTAAGGCCAGGGATATTAGGGTCAGGGATATTAGGGCCATGGATATTAGGGCCAGGGATATTTGGGCCAGGGATATTAGGGCCACGGATATTAGGGCCAGGGATATTAGGGCCAGGGATATTAGGGCCAGAGATATTAGGGCCAGGGATATTAGGGCCAGGGATATTACGGTCAGGGATATTAGGGCCAGGGATATAATGGCCAGGGATATTAGGGCCAGGCATATTATGGCCAGGGATATTAGGGCCAGGGATATTAGGGCCAGGGATATTAGGGCCAGGGATATTAGGGCCAGGGATATTAGGGCCAGGGATATTAGGTCCAGGGATATTAGGGCCAGGGATATTAGGGCCAGGGATATTAGGGCCAGGGATATTAGGGCCAGGGATATTAGGTCCACGGATATTACGGCCAGAGATATTAGGGCGAGGGATATTAGGGCCAGGGATATTAGGGCCAGGGATATTAGGGTCAGGGATATTAGGGCCATGGATATTAGGGCCAGGGATATTTGGGCCAGGGATATTAGGGCCACGGATATTAGGGCCAGGGATATTAGGGCCAGGGATATTAGGGCCAGAGATATTAGGGCCAGGGATATTAGGGCCAGGGATATTACGGTCAGGGATATTAGGGCCAGGGATATAATGGCCAGGGATATTAGGGCCAGGCATATTATGGCCAGGGATATTAGGGCCAGGGATATTAGGGCCAGGGATATTAGGGCCAGGGATATTAGGGCCAGGGATATTAAGGCCAGGGATATTAGGGCCAGGGATATTAGGGCCAGGGATATTAGGGCCAGGGATATTAGGGCCAGGGATATTAGGGCCAGGGATATTAGGGCCAGGGATATTAGGTCCAGGGATATTAGGGCCAGGGATATTAGGGCCAGGGATATTAGGGCCAGGGATATTAGGGCCAGGGATATTAGGGCCAGGGATATTAGGGCCAGGGATATTAGGGCCAGGGATATTAGGGCCAGGGATATTAGGGCCAGGGATATTAGGGCCAGGGATATTAGGGCCAGGGATATTAGGCCCAGTGATATTAGGGCCAGGGATTTTAGGGCAAGGGATATTAGGGACAGGGATATTAGGGCCAGGGATATTAGGGCCAGGGATGTTAGGTCCACGGATATTAGGGCCAGGGATATTAGGGCCAGGGATATTAGGGCCAGGGATATTAGGGCCAGGGATATTAGGGCCAGGGTTATTAGGGCCAGGGATATTAGGGCCAGGGATATTAGGGCCAGGGATATTAGGGCCAGGGATATTAGGGCCAGGGATATTAGGGCCAGGGATATTAGGGCCAGGGATATTAGGGCCAGGGATTTTAGGGCAAGGGATATTAGGGCCAGGGATATTAGGGCCAGGGATATTAGGGCCAGGGATATTAGGTCCAGGGATATTAGGGCCAGGGATATTAGGGCCAGGGATATTAGGACCAGGGATATCAGGGCCAGGAATATTAGGGCCAGGGATATTAGGGCCAGGGATATTAGGGCCAGGGATATTAGGGCCAGGGATATTAGGGCCAGGGATACTAGGGCCAGGGATATTAGGGCCAGGGATATTAGGGCCAGGGATATTAGGGCCAGGGATATTAGGGCCAGGGATTTTAGGGCAAGGGATATTAGGGCCAGGGATATTAGGGCCAGGGATATTAGGGCCAGGGATATTAGGTCCAGGGATATTAGGGCCAGGGATATTAGGGCCAGGGATATTAGGACCAGGGATATCAGGGCCAGGAATATTAGGGCCAGGGATATTAGGGCCAGGGAGATTAGGGCCAGGGATATTAGGGCCAGGGATATTAGGGCCAGGGATATTAGGGCCAGGGATATTAGGGCCAGGGAGATTAGGGCCAGCATTATTAGGGACAGGGATATTAGTGCCAGGGATATTATGGCCAGGGATATTAGGCGCCAGGGATATTAGGGCAAGGGATATTAGGGCCAGGGATATTAGGGCCAGGGATATTAGGGTCAGGGATATTAGGGCCAGGGATATTAGGGCCAGGGATATTTGGGCCAGGGATATTAGGGCCACGGATATTAGGGCCAGGGATATTAGGGCCAGGGATATTAGGGCCAGAGATATTAGGGCCAGGGATATTAGGGCCACGGATATTACGGTCAGGGATATTAGGGCCAGGGATATAATGGCTAGAGATATTAGGGAAAGGCATATTATGGCCAGGGATATTAGGGCCGGGGATATTAGGGCCAGGGATATTAGGGCCAGGGATATTAGGGCCAGGGATATTAATGCCAGGGATATTAGGGCCAGGGATATTAGGGCCAGGGATATTATGGCCAGTGATATTAGGGCCAGGGATATTAGGGCCAGGGATATTAGGGCCAGGGATATTAGGGCCAGGGATATTAGGTCCAGGGATATTAGGGCCAGGGATATTAGGGCCAGGGATATTAGGGCCAGGGATATTAGGGCCAGGGATATTAGGTCCACGGATATTACGGCCAGAGATATTAGGGCGAGGGATATTAGGGCCAGGGATATTAGGGCCAGGGATATTAGGGTCAGGGATATTAGGGCCATGAATATTAGGGCCAGGGATATTTGGGCCAGGGATATTAGGGCCACGGATATTAGGGCCAGGGATACTAGGGCCAGGGATATTAGGGCCAGAGATATTAGGGCCAGGGATATTAGGGCCAGGGATATTACGGTCAGGGATATTAGGGCCAGGGATATTAGGGCCAGGGATATTAGGGCCAGAGATATTAGGGCCAGGGATATTAGGGCCAGGGATATTAGGGCCAGGGTTATTAGGGCCAGGGTTATTAAGGCCAGGGATATTAGGGCCAGGGATATTAGGGCCAGGGATATTAGGGCCAGGGATATTAGGGCCAGGGATATTAGGGCCAGGGATATTAGGGCCAGGGATATTAGGGCCAGGGATATTAGGGCCAGGGATTTTAGGGCAAGGGATATTAGGGCCAGGGATATTAGGGCCAGGGATATTAGTGCCAGGGATATTAGGGCCAGGGATATTAGGTCCAGGGATGTTAGGGCCAGGGATATTAGGTCCAGGGATATTAGGGCCAGGGATATTAGGGCCAGGGATATTAGGGCCAGGGATATTAGGTCCAGGGATATTAGGGCCAGGGATATTAGGGCCAGGGATATTAGGGCCAGGGATATTAGGGCCAGGGATATTAGGTCCACAGATATTACGGCCAGAGATATTAGGGCGAGGGATATTAGGGCCAGGGATATTAGGGCCAGGGATATTAGGGTCAGGGATATTAGGGCCAGGGATATTAGGGCCAGGGATATTTGGGCCAGGGATATTAGGGCCACGGATATTAGGGCCAGGGATATTAGGGCCAGGGATATTAGGGCCAGAGATATTAGGGCCAGGGATATTAGGGCAACGGATATTACGGTCAGGGATATTAGGGCCAGGGATATAATGGCTAGAGATATTAGGGAAAAGCATATTATGGCCAGGGATATTAGGGCCGGGGATATTAGGGCCAGGGATATTAGGGCCAGGGATATTAGGGCCAGGGATATTAATGCCAGGGATATTAGGGCCAGGGATATTAGGGCCAGGGATATTATGGCCAGTGATATTAGGGCCAGGGATATTAGGGCCAGGGATATTAGGGCCAGGGATATTAGGTCCACGGATATTACGGCCAGAGATATTAGGGCGAGGGATATTAGGGCCAGGGATATTAGGGCCAGGGATATTAGGGTCAGGGATATTAGGGCCATGGATATTAGGGCCAGGGATATTTGGGCCAGGGATATTAGGGCCACGGATATTAGGGCCAGGGATATTAGGGCCAGGGATATTAGGGCAAGAGATATTAGGGCCAGGGATATTAGGGACAGGGATATTACGGTCAGGGATATTAGGGCCAGGGATATAATGGCCAGGGATATTAGGGCCAGGCATATTATGGCCAGGGATATTAGGGCCAGGGATATTAGGGCCAGGGATATTAGGGCCAGGGATATTAGGGCCAGGGATATTAAGGCCAGGGATATTAGGGCCAGGGATATTAGGGCCAGGGATATTAGGGCCAGGGATATTAGGGCCAGGGATATTAGGGCCAGGGATATTAGGGCCAGGGATATTAGGTCCAGGGATATTAGGGCCAGGGATATTAGGGCCATGGATATTAGGGCCAGGGATATTAGGGCCAGGGATATTAGGGCCAGGGATATTAGGGCCAGGGATATTAGGGCCAGGGATATTAGGGCCAGGGATATTAGGGCCAGGGATATTAGGGCCAGGGATATTAGGGCCAGGGATATTAGGCCCAGTGATATTAGGGCCAGGGATTTTAGGGCAAGGGATATTAGGGACAGGGATATTAGGGCCAGGGATATTAGGGCCAGGGATGTTAGGTCCACGGATATTAGGGCCAGGGATATTAGGGCCAGGGATATTAGGGCCAGGGATATTAGGGCCAGGGATATTAGGGCCAGGCTTATTAGGGCCAGGGATATTAGGGCCAGGGATATTAGGGCCAGGGATATTAGGGCCAGGGATATTAGGGCCAGGGATATTAGGGCCAGGGATATTAGGGCCAGGGATATTAGGGCCAGGGATATTAGGGCCAGGGATATTAGGGCCAGGGATTTTAGGGCAAGGGATATTAGGGCCAGGGATATTAGGGCCAGGGATATTAGGGCCAGGGATATTAGGTCCAGGGATATTAGGGCCAGGGATATTAGGGCCAGGGATATTAGGACCAGGGATATCAGGGCCAGGAATATTAGGGCCAGGGATATTAGGGCCAGGGATATTAGGGCCAGGGATATTAGGGCCAGGGATATTAGGGCCAGGGATATTAGGGCCAGGGATATTAGGGCCAGGGATATTAGGGCCAGGGATATTAGGGCCAGGGATATTAGGGCCAGGGATATTAGGGCCAGGGATTTTAGGGCAAGGGATATTAGGGCCAGGGATATTAGGGCCAGGGATATTAGGGCCAGGGATATTAGGGCCAGGGATATTAGGACCAGGGATATCAGGGCCAGGAATATTAGGGCCAGGGATATTAGGGCCAGGGATATTAGGGCCAGGGATATTAGGGCCAGGGATATTAGGGCCAGGGATATTAGGGCCAGGGATATTAGGGCCAGGGAGATTAGGGCCAGTATTATTAGGGACAGGGATATTAGTGCCAGGGATATTATGGCCAGGGATATTAGGCGCCAGGGATATTAGGGCAAGGGATATTAGGGCCAGGGATATTAGGGCCAGGGATATTAGGGTCAGGGATATTAGGGCCAGGGATATTAGGGCCAGGGATATTTGGGCCAGGGATATTAGGGCCACGGATATTAGGGCCAGGGATATTAGGGCCAGGGATATTAGGGCCAGAGATATTAGGGCCAGGGATATTAGGGCCACGGATATTACGGTCAGGGATATTAGGGCCAGGGATATAATGGCTAGAGATATTAGGGAAAGGCATATTATGGCCAGGGATATTAGGGCCGGGGATATTAGGGCCAGGGATATTAGGGCCAGGGATATTAGGGCCAGGGATATTAATGCCAGGGATATTAGGGCCAGGGATATTAGGGCCAGGGATATTATGGCCAGTGATATTAGGGCCAGGGATATTAGGGCCAGGGATATTAGGGCCAGGGATATTAGAGCCAGGGATATTAGGTCCAGGGATATTAGGGCCAGGGATATTAGGGCCAGGGATATTAGGGCCAGGGATATTAGGGCCAGGGATATTAGGTCCACGGATATTACGGCCAGAGATATTAGGGCGAGGGATATTAGGGCCAGGGATATTAGGGCCAGGGATATTAGGGTCAGGGATATTAGGGCTATGGATATTAGGGCCAGGGATATTTGGGCCAGGGATATTAGGGCCACGGATATTAGGGCCAGGGATATTAGGGCCAGGGATATTAGGGCCAGAGATAATAGGGCCAGGGATATTAGGGCCAGGGATATTACGGTCAGGGATATTAGGGCCAGGGATATAATGGCCAGGGATATTAGGGCCAGGCATATTATGGCCAGGGATATTAGGGCCAGGGATATTAGGGCCAGGGATATTAGGGCCAGGGATATTAGGGCCAGGGATATTAGGGCCAGGGATATTAGGGCCAGGGATATTAGGGCCAGGGATATTATGGCCAGCGATATTAGGGCCAGGGATATTAGGGCCAAGGATATTAGGGCCAGGGATATTAGGGCCAGAAATATTAGGGCCAGGGATATTAGGGCCAGGGATATTAGGGCCAGGGATATTAGGGCCAGGGATATTAGGGCCAGGGATATCAGGTCCACGGATATTACAGCCAGGGATATTAGGGCCAGGGATATTAGGGCCAGAGATATTAGGGCCAGGGATATTAGGGCCAGGGATATTAGGGCCAGGGTTATTAGGGCCAGGGTTATTAAGGCCAGGGATATTAGGGCCAGGGATATTAGGGCCAGGGATATTAGGGCCAGGGATATTAGGGCCAGGGATATTAGGGCCAGGGATATTAGGGCCAGGGATATTAGGGCCATGGATATTAGGGCCAGGGATATTAGGGCCAGGGATATTAGGTCCAGGGATATTAGGGCCAGGGATATTAGGGCCAGGGATATTAGGGCCAGGGATATTAGGGCCAGGGATATTAGGTCCACAGATATTACGGCCAGAGATATTAGGGCGAGGGATATTAGGGCCAGGGATATTAGGGCCAGGGAGATTAGGGTCATGGATATTAGGGCCAGGAATATTAGGGCCAGGGATATTTGGGCCAGGGATATTAGGGCCACGGATATTAGGGCCAGGGATATTAGGGCCAGGGATATTAGGGCCAGAGATATTAGGGCCAGGGATATTAGGGCCAGGGATATTACGGTCAGGGATATTAGGGCCAGGGATATAATGGCCAGGGATATTAGGGCCAGGCATATTATGGCCAGGGATATTAGGGCCAGGGATATTAGGGCCAGGGATATTAGGGCCAGGGATATTAGGGCCAAGGATATTAAGGCCAGGGATATTAGGGCCAGGGATATTAGGGCCAGGGATATTATGGCCAGCGATATTAGGGCCAGGGATATTAGGGCCAGGGTTATTAGGGCCAGGGATATTAGGGCCAGAAATATTAGGGCCAGGGATATTAGGGCCAGGGATATTAGGGCCAGGGATATTAGGGCCAGGGATATTAGGTCCACAGATATTACGGCCAGGGATATTAGGGCCAGGGATATTAGGGCCAGAGATATTAGGGCCAGGGATATTAGGGCCAGGGATATTAGGGCCAGGGTTATTAGGGCCAGGGTTATTAAGGCCAGGGATATTAGGGCCAGGGATATTAGGGCCAGGGATATTAGGGCCAGGGATATTAGGGCCAGGGATATTAGGGCCAGGGGTATTGGGGCCAGGGATATTAGGGCCAGGGATTTAAGGGCAAGGGATATTAGGGCCAGGGATATTAGGGCCAGGGATATTAGTGCCAGGGATATTAGGGCCAGGGATATTAGGTCCTGGGATATTAGGGCCAGGGATATTAGGTCCAGGGATATTAGTGCCAGGGATATTAGGGCCATGGATATTAGGGCCAGGGATATTAGGGCCAGGGATATTAGGTCCAGGGATATTAGGGCCAGGGATATTAGGGCCAGGGATATTAGGGCCAGGGATATTAGGGCCAGGGATATTAGGTCCACGGATATTATGGCCAGAGATATTAGGGCGAGGGATATTAGGGCCAGGGATATTAGGGCCAGGGATATTAGGGTCAGGGATATTAGGGCCAGGGATATTAGGGCCAGGGATATTTGGGCCAGGGATATTAGGGCCACGGATATTTGGGCCAGGGATATTAGGGCCAGGGATATTAGGGCCAGGGATATTAGGGCCAGGGATATTAGGGCCAGGGATATTAGGGCCAGGGGTATTGGGGCCAGGGATATTAGGGCCAGGGATTTAAGGGCAAGGGATATTAGGGCCAGGGATATTAGGGCCAGGGATATTAGTGCCAGGGATATTAGGGCCAGGGATATTAGGTCCTGGGATATTAGGGCCAGGGATATTAGGTCCAGGGATATTAGTGCCAGGGATATTAGGGCCATGGATATTAGGGCCAGGGATATTAGGGCCAGGGATATTAGGTCCAGGGATATTAGGGCCAGGGATATTAGGGCCAGGGATATTAGGGCCAGGGATATTAGGGCCAGGGATATTAGGTCCACGGATATTATGGCCAGAGATATTAGGGCGAGGGATATTAGGGCCAGGGATATTAGGGCCAGGGATATTAGGGTCAGGGATATTAGGGCCAGGGATATTAGGGCCAGGGATATTTGGGCCAGGGATATTAGGGCCACGGATATTAGGGCCAGGGATATTAGGGCCAGGGAAATTAGGGCCAGAGATATTAGGGCCAGGGATATTAGGGCCAGGGATATTACGGTCAGGGATATTAGGGCCACGGATATAATATCCAGGGATATTAGGGCCAGGCATATTATGGCCAGGGATATTAGGGCCAGGGATATTAGGGCCAGGGATATTAGGGCCAGGGATATTAGGGCCAGGGATATTAAGGCCAGGGATATTAGGGCCAGGGATATTAGGGCCAGAGATATTATGGCCAGCAATATTAGGGCCAGGGATATTAGGGCCAGGGATATTAGGGCCAGGGATATTAGGGCCAGAAATATTAGGGCCAGGGATATTAGGGCCAGGGATATTAGGGCCAGGGATTTTAGGGCAAGGGATATTAGGGACAGGGATATTAGGGCCAGGGATATTAGGGCCAGGGATGTTAGGTCCACGGATATTAGGGCCAGGGATATTAGGGCCAGGGATATTAGGGCCAGGGATATTAGGGCCAGGGATATTAGGGCCAGGCTTATTAGGGCCAGGGATATTAGGGCCAGGGATATTAGGGCCAGGGATATTAGGGCCAGGGATATTAGGGCCAGGGATATTAGGGCCAGGGATATTAGGGCCAGGGATATTAGGGCCAGGGATATTAGGGCCAGGGATATTAGGGCCAGGGATTTTAGGGCAAGGGATATTAGGGCCAGGGATATTAGGGCCAGGGATATTAGGGCCAGGGATATTAGGTCCAGGGATATTAGGGCCAGGGATATTAGGGCCAGGGATATTAGGACCAGGGATATCAGGGCCAGGAATATTAGGGCCAGGGATATTAGGGCCAGGGATATTAGGGCCAGGGATATTAGGGCCAGGGATATTAGGGCCAGGGATATTAGGGCCAGGGATATTAGGGCCAGGGATATTAGGGCCAGGGATATTAGGGCCAGGGATATTAGGGCCAGGGATTTTAGGGCAAGGGATATTAGGGCCAGGGATATTAGGGCCAGGGATATTAGGGCCAGGGATATTAGGGCCAGGGATATTAGGACCAGGGATATCAGGGCCAGGAATATTAGGGCCAGGGATATTAGGTCCAGGGATATTAGGGCCAGGGATATTAGGGCCAGGGATATTAGGGCCAGGGATATTAGGGCCAGGGATATTAGGGCCAGGGAGATTAGGGCCAGTATTATTAGGGACAGGGATATTAGTGCCAGGGATATTATGGCCAGGGATATTAGGCGCCAGGGATATTAGGGCAAGGGATATTAGGGCCAGGGATATTAGGGCCAGGGATATTAGGGTCAGGGATATTAGGGCCAGGGATATTAGGGCCAGGGATATTTGGGCCAGGGATATTAGGGCCACGGATATTAGGGCCAGGGATATTAGGGCCAGGGATATTAGGGCCAGAGATATTAGGGCCAGGGATATTAGGGCCACGGATATTACGGTCAGGGATATTAGGGCCAGGGATATAATGGCTAGAGATATTAGGGAAAGGCATATTATGGCCAGGGATATTAGGGCCGGGGATATTAGGGCCAGGGATATTAGGGCCAGGGATATTAGGGCCAGGGATATTAATGCCAGGGATATTAGGGCCAGGGATATTAGGGCCAGGGATATTATGGCCAGTGATATTAGGGCCAGGGATATTAGGGCCAGGGATATTAGGGCCAGGGATATTAGGGCCAGGGATATTAGGTCCAGGGATATTAGGGCCAGGGATATTAGGGCCAGGGATATTAGGGCCAGGGATATTAGGGCCAGGGATATTAGGTCCACGGATATTACGGCCAGAGATATTAGGGCGAGGGATATTAGGGCCAGGGATATTAGGGCCAGGGATATTAGGGTCAGGGATATTAGGGCTATGGATATTAGGGCCAGGGATATTTGGGCCAGGGATATTAGGGCCACGGATATTAGGGCCAGGGATATTAGGGCCAGGGATATTAGGGCCAGAGATAATAGGGCCAGGGATATTAGGGCCAGGGATATTACGGTCAGGGATATTAGGGCCAGGGATATAATGGCCAGGGATATTAGGGCCAGGCATATTATGGCCAGGGATATTAGGGCCAGGGATATTAGGGCCAGGGATATTAGGGCCAGGGATATTAGGGCCAGGGATATTAGGGCCAGGGATATTAGGGCCAGGGATATTAGGGCCAGGGATATTATGGCCAGCGATATTAGGGCCAGGGATATTAGGGCCAAGGATATTAGGGCCAGGGATATTAGGGCCAGAAATATTAGGGCCAGGGATATTAGGGCCAGGGATATTAGGGCCAGGGATATTAGGGCCAGGGATATTAGGGCCAGGGATATCAGGTCCACGGATATGACAGCCAGGGATATTAGGGCCAGGGATATTAGGGCCAGAGATATTAGGGCCAGGGATATTAGGGCCAGGGATATTAGGGCCAGGGTTATTAGGGCCAGGGTTATTAAGGCCAGGGATATTATGGCCAGGGATATTAGGGCCGGGGATATTAGGGCCAGGGATATTAGGGCCAGGGATATTAGGGCCAGGGATATTAATGCCAGGGATATTAGGGCCAGGGATATTAGGGCCAGGGATATTATGGCCAGTGATATTAGGGCCAGGGATATTAGGGCCAGGGATATTAGGGCCAGGGATATTAGGGCCAGGGATATTAGGTCCAGGGATATTAGGGCCAGGGATATTAGGGCCAGGGATATTAGGGCCAGGGATATTAGGGCCAGGGATATTAGGTCCACGGATATTACGGCCAGAGATATTAGGGCGAGGGATATTAGGGCCAGGGATATTAGGGCCAGGGATATTAGGGTCAGGGATATTAGGGCTATGGATATTAGGGCCAGGGATATTTGGGCCAGGGATATTAGGGCCACGGATATTAGGGCCAGGGATATTAGGGCCAGGGATATTAGGGCCAGAGATAATAGGGCCAGGGATATTAGGGCCAGGGATATTACGGTCAGGGATATTAGGGCCAGGGATATAATGGCCAGGGATATTAGGGCCAGGCATATTATGGCCAGGGATATTAGGGCCAGGGATATTAGGGCCAGGGATATTAGGGCCAGGGATATTAGGGCCAGGGATATTAGGGCCAGGGATATTAGGGCCAGGGATATTAGGGCCAGGGATATTATGGCCAGCGATATTAGGGCCAGGGATATTAGGGCCAAGGATATTAGGGCCAGGGATATTAGGGCCAGAAATATTAGGGCCAGGGATATTAGGGCCAGGGATATTAGGGCCAGGGATATTAGGGCCAGGGATATTAGGGCCAGGGATATCAGGTCCACGGATATTACAGCCAGGGATATTAGGGCCAGGGATATTAGGGCCAGAGATATTAGGGCCAGGGATATTAGGGCCAGGGATATTAGGGCCAGGGTTATTAGGGCCAGGGTTATTAAGGCCAGGGATATTAGGGCCAGGGATATTAGGGCCAGGGATATTAGGGCCAGGGATATTAGGGCCAGGGATATTAGGGCCAGGGATATTAGGGCCAGGGATATTAGGGCCATGGATATTAGGGCCAGGGATATTAGGGCCAGGGATATTAGGTCCAGGGATATTAGGGCCAGGGATATTAGGGCCAGGGATATTAGGGCCAGGGATATTAGGGCCAGGGATATTAGGTCCACAGATATTACGGCCAGAGATATTAGGGCGAGGGATATTAGGGCCAGGGATATTAGGGCCAGGGAGATTAGGGTCATGGATATTAGGGCCAGGAATATTAGGGCCAGGGATATTTGGGCCAGGGATATTAGGGCCACGGATATTAGGGCCAGGGATATTAGGGCCAGGGATATTAGGGCCAGAGATATTAGGGCCAGGGATATTAGGGCCAGGGATATTACGGTCAGGGATATTAGGGCCAGGGATATAATGGCCAGGGATATTAGGGCCAGGCATATTATGGCCAGGGATATTAGGGCCAGGGATATTAGGGCCAGGGATATTAGGGCCAGGGATATTAGGGCCAAGGATATTAAGGCCAGGGATATTAGGGCCAGGGATATTAGGGCCAGGGATATTATGGCCAGCGATATTAGGGCCAGGGATATTAGGGCCAGGGTTATTAGGGCCAGGGATATTAGGGCCAGAAATATTAGGGCCAGGGATATTAGGGCCAGGGATATTAGGGCCAGGGATATTAGGGCCAGGGATATTAGGTCCACAGATATTACGGCCAGGGATATTAGGGCCAGGGATATTAGGGCCAGAGATATTAGGGCCAGGGATATTAGGGCCAGGGATATTAGGGCCAGGGTTATTAGGGCCAGGGTTATTAAGGCCAGGGATATTAGGGCCAGGGATATTAGGGCCAGGGATATTAGGGCCAGGGATATTAGGGCCAGGGATATTAGGGCCAGGGGTATTGGGGCCAGGGATATTAGGGCCAGGGATTTAAGGGCAAGGGATATTAGGGCCAGGGATATTAGGGCCAGGGATATTAGTGCCAGGGATATTAGGGCCAGGGATATTAGGTCCTGGGATATTAGGGCCAGGGATATTAGGTCCAGGGATATTAGTGCCAGGGATATTAGGGCCATGGATATTAGGGCCAGGGATATTAGGGCCAGGGATATTAGGTCCAGGGATATTAGGGCCAGGGATATTAGGGCCAGGGATATTAGGGCCAGGGATATTAGGGCCAGGGATATTAGGTCCACGGATATTATGGCCAGAGATATTAGGGCGAGGGATATTAGGGCCAGGGATATTAGGGCCAGGGATATTAGGGTCAGGGATATTAGGGCCAGGGATATTAGGGCCAGGGATATTTGGGCCAGGGATATTAGGGCCACGGATATTAGGGCCAGGGATATTAGGGCCAGGGAAATTAGGGCCAGAGATATTAGGGCCAGGGATATTAGGGCCAGGGATATTACGGTCAGGGATATTAGGGCCACGGATATAATATCCAGGGATATTAGGGCCAGGCATATTATGGCCAGGGATATTAGGGCCAGGGATATTAGGGCCAGGGATATTAGGGCCAGGGATATTAGGGCCAGGGATATTAAGGCCAGGGATATTAGGGCCAGGGATATTAGGGCCAGAGATATTATGGCCAGCAATATTAGGGCCAGGGATATTAGGGCCAGGGATATTAGGGCCAGGGATATTAGGGCCAGAAATATTAGGGCCAGGGATATTAGGGCCAGGGATATTAGGGCCAGGGATATTAGGGCCAGGGATATTAGGTCCACGGATATTACGGCCAGGGATATTACGGCCAGGGATATTAGGGCCAGAGATATTAGGGCCAGGGATATTACGGCCAGGGATATTAGGGCCAGGGTTATTAGGGCCAGGGTTATTAAGGCCAGGGATATTAGGGCCAGGGATATTAGGTCCAGGGATATTAGGGCCAGGGATATTAGGGCCAGGGATATTAGGGCCAGGGATATTAGGTCCACGGATATTACGGCCAGAGATATTAGGGCGAGGGATATTAGGGCCAGGGATATTAGGGCCAGGGATATTAGGGTCAGGGATATTAGGGCCAGGGATATTAGGGCCAGGGATATTTGGGCCAGGGATATTAGGGCCACGGATATTAGGGCCAGGGATATTAGGGCCAGGAAAATTAGGGCCAGAGATATTAGGGCCAGGGATATTAGGGCCAGGGATATTACGGTCAGGGATATTAGGGCCAGGGATATAATGGCCAGGGATATTAGGGCCAGGCATATTATGGCCAGGGATATTAGGGCCAGGGATATTAGGGCCAGGGATATTAGGGCCAGGGATATTAGGGCCAGGGATATTAAGGCCAGGGATATTAGGGCCAGGGATATTAGGGCCAGGGATATTATGGCCAGCAATATTAGGGCCAGGGATATTAGGGCCAGGGATATTAGGGCCAGGGATATTAGGGCCAGAAATATTAGGGCCAGGGATATTAGGGCCAGGGATATTAGGGCCAGGGATATTAGGGCCAGGGATATTAGGTCCACGGATATTACGGCCAGGGATATTAGGGCCAGGGATATTAGGGCCAGAGATAATAGGGCCAGGGATATTAGGGCCAGGGATATTAGGGCCAGGGTTATTAGGGCCAGGGTTATTAAGGCCAGGGATATTAGGGCCAGGGATATTAGGGCCAGGGATATTAGGGCCAGGGATATTAGGGCCAGGGACATTAGGGCCAGGGATATTAGGGCCAGGGATATTTGGGCCAGGGATATTAGGGCCAGGGATATTAGGGCCAGGGATTTTAGGGTAAGGAATATTAGGGCCAGGGATATTAGGGCCAGGGATATTAGTGCCAGGGATATTAGGGCCAGGGATATTAGGTCCAGGGATATTAGGGCCAGGGATATTAGGTCCACTGATATTAGGGCCAGGGATATTAGGGCCATGGATATTAGGGCCAGGGATATTAGGGCCAGGGATATTAGGGCCAGGGATATTAGGGCCAGGGATATTAGGTCCAGGGATATTAGGGCCAGGGATATTAGGGCCAGGGATATTAGGGCCAGGGATATTAGGGCCAGGGATATTAGGGCCAGAGATATTAGGGCCAGGGATATTAGGGCCAGGGATATTATGGTCAGGGATATTAGGGCCAGGGATATAATGGCCAGGGATAATAGGGCCAGGCATATTATGGCCAGAGATATTAGGGCCAGGGATATTAGGGCCAGGGATATTAGGGCCAGGGATATTAGGGCCAAGGATATTAAGGCCAGGGATATTAGGGCCAGGGATATTAGGGCCAGGGATATTATGGCCAGCGATATTAGGGCCAGGGATATTAGGGCCAGGGATATTAGGGCCAGGGATATTAGGGCCAGAAATATTAGGGCCAGGGATATTAGGGCCAGGGATATTAGGGCCAGGGATATTAGGTCCACAGATATTACGGCCAGGGATATTAGGGCCAGGGATATTAGGGCCAGAGATATTAGGGCCAGGGATATTAGGGCCAGGGATATTAGGGCCAGGGTTATTAGGGCCAGGGTTATTAAGGCCAAGGATATTAGGGCCAGGGATATTAGGGCCAGGGATATTAGGGCCAGGGATATTAGGGCCAGGGATATTAGGGCCAGGGATATTGGGGCCAGGGATATTAGGGCCAGGGATTTTAGGGCAAGGGATATTAGGGCCAGGGATATTAGGGCCAGGGATATTAGTGCCAGGGATATTAGGGCCAGGGATATTAGGTCCTGGGATATTAGGGCCAGGGATATTAGGTCCAGGGATATTAGTGCCAGGGATATTAGGGCCATGGATATTAGGGCCAGGGATATTAGGGCCAGGGATATTAGGTCCAGGGATATTAGGGCCAGGGATATTAGGGCCAGGGATATTAGGGCCAGGGATATTAGGGCCAGGGATATTAGGTCCACGGATATTACGGCCAGAGATATTAGGGCGAGGGATATTAGGGCCAGGGATATTAGGGCCAGGGATATTAGGGTCAGGGATATTAGGGCCAGGGATATTAGGGCCAGGGATATTTGGGCCAGGGATATTAGGGCCACGGATATTAGGGCCAGGGATATTAGGGCCAGGGAAATTAGGGCCAGAGATATTAGGGCCAGGGATATTAGGGCCAGGGATATTACGGTCAGGGATATTAGGGCCAGGGATATAATATCCAGGGATATTAGGGCCAGGCATATTATGGCCAGGGATATTAGGGCCAGGGATATTAGGGCCAGGGATATTAGGGCCAGAGATATTATGGCCAGCAATATTAGGGCCAGGGATATTAGGGCCAGGGATATTAGGGCCAGGGATATTAGGGCCAGAAATATTAGGGCCAGGGATATTAGGGCCAGGGATATTAGGGCCAGGGATATTAGGGCCAGGGATATTAGGTCCACGGATATTACGGCCAGGGATATTAGGGCCAGGGATATTAGGGCCAGAGATATTAGGGCCAGGGATATTAGGGCCAGGGATATTAGGGCCAGGGTTATTAGGGCCAGGGTTATTAAGGCCAGGGATATTAGGGCCAGGGATATTAGGTCCAGGGATATTAGGGCCAGGGATATTAGGGCCAGGGATATTAAGGCCAGGGATATTAGGGCCAGGGATATTAGGTCCACGGATATTACGGCCAGAGATATTAGGGCGAGGGATATTAGGTCCAGGGATATTAGGGCCAGGGATATTAGGGTCAGGGATATTAGGGCCAGGGATATTAGGGCCAGGGATATTTGGGCCAGGGATATTAGGGCCACGGATATTAGGGCCAGGGATATTAGGGCCAGGAAAATTAGGGCCAGAGATATTAGGGCCAGGGATATTAGGGCCAGGGATATTACGGTCAGGGATATTAGGGCCAGGGATATAATGGCCAGGGATATTAGGGCCAGGCATATTATGGCCAGGGATATTAGGGCCAGGGATATTAGGGCCAGGGATATTAGGGCCAGGGATATTAGGGCCAGGGATATTAAGGCCAGGGATATTAGGGCCAGGGATATTAGGGCCAGGAATATTATGGCCAGCAATATTAGGGCCAGGGATATTAGGGCCAGGGATATTAGGGCCAGGGATATTAGGGCCAGAAATATTAGGGCCAGGGATATTAGGGCCAGGGATATTAGGGCCAGGGATATTAGGGCCAGGGATTTTAGGTCCACGGATATTACGGCCAGGGATATTAGGGCCAGGGATATTAGGGCCAGAGATAATAGGGCCAGGGATATTAGGGCCAGGGATATTAGGGCCAGGGTTATTAGGGCCAGGGTTATTAAGGCCAGGGATATTAGGGCCAGGGATATTAGGGCCAGGGATATTAGGGCCAGGGATATTAGGGCCAGGGACATTAGGGCCAGGGATATTAGGGCCAGGGATATTTGGGCCAGGGATATTAGGGCCAGGGATATTAGGGCCAGGGATTTTATTGTAAGGGATATTAGGGCCAGGGATATTAGGGCCAGGGATATTAGTGCCAGGGATATTAGGGCCAGGGATATTAGGTCCAGGGATATTAGGGCCAGGGATATTAGGTCCACTGATATTAGGGCCAGGGATATTAGGGCCATGGATATTAGGGCCAGGGATATTAGGGCCAGGGATATTAGGGCCAGGGATATTAGGTCCAGGGATATTAGGGCCAGGGATATTAGGGCCAGGGATATTAGGGCCAGGGATATTAGGGCCAGGGATATTAGGTCCACGGATATTACGGCCAGAGATATTAGGGCGAGGGATATTAGGGCCAGGGATATTAGGGCCAGGGATATTAGGGTCAGGGATATTAGGGCCATGGATATTAGGGCCAGGGATATTTGGGCCAGGGATATTAGGGCCACGGATATTAGGGCCAGGGATATTAGGGCCAGGGATATTAGGGCCAGAGATATTAGGGCCAGGGATATTAGGGCCAGGGATATTACGGTCAGGGATATTAGGGCCAGGGATATAATGGCCAGGGATATTAGGGCCAGGCATATTATGGCCAGGGATATTAGCGCCAGGGATATTAGGGCCAGGGATATTAGGGCCAGGGATATTAGGGCCAGGGATATTAAGGCCAGGGATATTAGGGCCAGGGATATTAGGGCCAGGGATATTAGGGCCAGGGATATTAGGGCCAGGGATATTAGGGCCAGAGATATTAGGGCCAGGGATATTAGGTCCAGGGATATTAGGGCCAGGGATATTAGGGCCAGGGATATTAGGGCCAGGGATATTAGGGCCAGGGATATTAGGGCCAGGGATATTAGGGCCAGGGATATTAGGGCCAGGGATATTAGGGCCAGGGATATTAGGGCCAGGGATATTAGGGCCAGGGATATTAGGCCCAGTGATATTAGGGCCAGGGATTTTAGGGCAAGGGATATTAGGGACAGGGATATTAGGGCCAGGGATATTAGGGCCAGGGATGTTAGGTCCACGGATATTAGGGCCAGGGATATTAGGGCCAGGGATATTAGGGCCAGGGATATTAGGGCCAGGGATATTAGGGCCAGGGTTATTAGGGCCAGGGATATTACGGTCAGGGATATTAGGGCCAGGGATATAATGGCTAGAGATATTAGGGCCAGGGATATTAGGGCCAGGGATATTAGGGCCAGGGATATTAGGGCCAGGGATATTAGGGTCAGGGATATTAGGGCCAGGGATATTAATGCCAGGGATATTAGGGCCAGGGATATTAGGGCCAGGGATATTATGGCCAGTGATATTAGGGCCAGGGATATTAGGGCCAGGGATATTAGGGCCAGGGATATTAGGGCCAGGGATATTAGGTCCAGGGATATTAGGGCCAGGGATATTAGGGCCAGTGATATTAGGGCCAGGGATATTTGGTCCAGGGATATTAGGGCCAGGGATATTACGGCCAGAGATATTAGGGCGAGGGATATTAGGGCCAGGGATATTAGGGCCAGGGATATTAGGGTCAGGGATATTAGGGCCATGGATATTAGGTCCAGGGATATTAGGGCCAGGGATATTAGGGCCAGGGATATTAGGGCCAGGGATATTAGGGCCAGGGATATTAGGGCCAGGGATATTAGGGCCAGGGATATTAGGGCCAGGGATATTAGGGCCAGGGATATTAGGGCCAGGGATATTAGGGCCAGGGATATTAGGCCCAGTGATATTAGTGCCAGGGATTTTAGGGCAAGGGATATTAGGGCCAGGGATATTAGGGCCAGGGATATTAGGGCCAGGGATGTTAGGTCCACGGATATTAGGGCCAGGGATATTAGGGCCAGGGATATTAGGGCCAGGGATATTAGGGCCAGGGATATTAGGGCCAGGGTTATTAGGGCCAGGGATATTAGGGCCAGGGATATTAGGGCCAGGGATATTAGGGCCAGGGATATTAGGGCCAGGGATATTAGGGCCAGGGATATTAGGGCCAGGGATATTAGGGCCAGGGATATTAGGGCCAGGGATATTAGGGCCAGGGATTTTAGGGCAAGGGATATTAGGGCCAGGGATATTAGGGCCAGGGATATTAGGGCCAGGGATATTAGGTCCAGGGATATTAGGGCCAGGGATATTAGGGCCAGGGATATTAGGACCTGGGATATCAGGGCCAGGAATATTAGGGCCAGGGATATTAGGGCCAGGGATATTAGGGCCAGGGATATTAGGGCCAGGGATATTAGGGCCAGGGATATTAGGGCCAGGGATATTAGGGCCAGGGATATTAGGGCCAGGGATATTAGGGCCAGGGATATTAGGGCCAGGGATATTAGGGCCAGGGATTTTAGGGCAAGGGATATTAGGGCCAGGGATATTAGGGCCAGGGATATTAGGTCCAGGGATATTAGGGCCAGGGATATTAGGGCCAGGGATATTAGGACCAGGGATATCAGGGCCAGGAATATTAGGGCCAGGGATATTAGGGCCAGGGATATTAGGGCCAGGGATATTAGGGCCAGGGATATTAGGGCCAGGGATATTAGGGCCAGGGATATTAGGGCCAGGGAGATTAGGGCCAGCATTATTAGGGACAGGGATATTAGTGCCAGGGATATTATGGCCAGGGATATTAGGCGCCAGGGATATTAGGGCAAGGGATATTATGGCCAGGGATATTAGGGCCAGGGATATTAAGGTCAGGGATATTAGGGCCAGGGATATTAGGGCCAGGGATATTTGGGCCAGGGATATTAGGGCCACGGATATTAGGGCCAGGGATATTAGGGCCAGGGATATTAGGGCCAGAGATATTAGGGCCAGGGATATTAGGGCCACGGATATTACGGTCAGGGATATTAGGGCCAGGGATATAATGGCTAGAGATATTAGGGAAAGGCATATTATGGCCAGGGATATTAGGGCCAGGGATATTAGGGCCAGGGATATTAGGGCCAGGGATATTAGGGCCAGGGATATTAATGCCAGGGATATTAGGGCCAGGGATATTAGGGCCAGGGATATTATGGCCAGTGATATTAGGGCCAGGGATATTAGGGCCAGGGATATTAGGGCCAGGGATATTAGGGCCAGGGATATTAGGTCCAGGGATATTAGGGCCAGGGATATTAGGGCCAGGGATATATGGGCCAAGGATATTAGGGCCAGGGATATTAGGTCCACGGATATTACGGCCAGAGATATTAGGGCGAGGGATATTAGGGCCAGGGATATTAGGGCCAGGGATATTAGGGTCAGGGATATTAGGGCCATGGATATTAGGGCCAGGGATATTTGGGCCAGGGATATTAGGGCCAGGGATATTAGGGCCAAGGATATTAGGGCCAGGGATATTAGGGCCAGGGATATTAGGGCCAGGGATATTAGGGCCAGGGATTTTAGGGCAAGGGATATTAGGGCCAGGGATATTAGGGCCAGGGATATAAGGGCCAGGGATATTAGGGCCAGGGATATTAGGACCAGGGATATCAGGGCCAGGAATATTAGGGCCAGGGATATTAGGGCCAGGGATATTAGGGCCAGGGATATTAGGGCCAGGGATATTAGGGCCAGGGATATTAGGGCCAGGGATATTAGGGCCAGGGATATTAGGGCCAGGGATATTAGGGCCAGGGATATTAGGGCCAGGGATTTTAGGGCAAGGGATATTAGGGCCAGGGATATTAGGGCCAGGGATATTAGGGCCAGGGATATTAGGTCCAGGGATATTAGGGCCAGGGATATTAGGGCCAGGGATATTAGGACCAGGGATATCAGGGCCAGGAATATTAGGGCCAGGGATATTAGGTCCAGGGATATTAGGGCCAGGGATATTAGGGCCAGGGATATTAGGGCCAGGGATATTAGGGCCAGGGATATTAGGGCCAGCATTATTAGGGACAGGGATATTAGTGCCAGGGATATTATGGCCAGGGATATTAGGCGCCAGGGATATTAGGGCAAGGGATATTAGGGCCAGGGATATTAGGGCCAGGGATATTAAGGTCAGGGATATTAGGGCCAGGGATATTAGGGCCAGGGATATTTGGGCCAGGGATATTAGGGCCACGGATATTAGGGCCAGGGATATTAGGGCCAGGGATATTAGGGCCAGAGATATTAGGGCCAGGGATATTAGGGCCACGGATATTACGGTCAGGGATATTAGGGCCAGGGATATAATGGCTAGAGATATTAGGGAAAGGCATATTATGGCCAGGGATATTAGGGCCAGGGATATTAGGGCCAGGGATATTAGGGCCAGGGATATTAGGGCCAGGGATATTAATGCCAGGGATATTAGGGCCAGGGATATTAGGGCCAGGGATATTATGGCCAGTGATATTAGGGCCAGGGATATTAGGGCCAGGGATATTAGGGCCAGGGATATTAGGGCCAGGGATATTAGGGCCAGGGATATTAGGGCAAGGGATATTAGGGCCAGGGATATTAGGTCCAGGGATATAAGGGCCAGGGATATTAGGGCCAGGGATATTAGGACCAGGGATATCAGGGCCAGGAATATTAGGGCCAGGGATATTAGGGCCAGGGATATTAGGGCCAGGGATATTAGGGCCAGGGATATTAGGGCCAGGGATATTAGGGCCAGGGATATTAGGGCCAGGGATATTAGGGCCAGGGATATTAGGGCCAGGGATATTAGGGCCAGGGATTTTAGGGCAAGGGATATTAGGGCCAGGGATATTAGGGCCAGGAATATTAGGGCCAGGGATATTAGGGCCAGGGATATTAGGGCCAGGGATATTAGGGCCAGGGATATTAGGGCCAGGGATATTAGGGCCAGGGATATTAGGGCCAGGGATATTAGGGCCAGGGATATTAGGGCCAGGGATATTAGGGCCAGGGATTTTAGGGCAAGGGATATTAGGGCCAGGGATATTAGGGCCAGGGATATTAGGGCCAGGGATATTAGGTCCAGGGATATTAGGGCCAGGGATATTAGGGCCAGGGATATTAGGACCAGGGATATCAGGGCCAGGAATATTAGGGCCAGGGATATTAGGTCCAGGGATATTAGGGCCAGGGATATTAGGGCCAGGGATATTAGGGCCAGGGATATTAGGGCCAGGGATATTAGGGCCAGCATTATTAGGGACAGGGATATTAGTGCCAGGGATATTATGGCCAGGGATATTAGGCGCCAGGGATATTAGGGCAAGGGATATTAGGGCCAGGGATATTAGGGCCAGGGATATTAAGGTCAGGGATATTAGGGCCAGGGATATTAGGGCCAGGGATATTTGGGCCAGGGATATTAGGGCCACGGATATTAGGGCCAGGGATATTAGGGCCAGGGATATTAGGGCCAGAGATATTAGGGCCAGGGATATTAGGGCCACGGATATTACGGTCAGGGATATTAGGGCCAGGGATATAATGGCTAGAGATATTAGGGAAAGGCATATTATGGCCAGGGATATTAGGGCCAGGGATATTAGGGCCAGGGATATTAGGGCCAGGGATATTAGGGCCAGGGATATTAATGCCAGGGATATTAGGGCCAGGGATATTAGGGCCAGGGATATTATGGCCAGTGATATTAGGGCCAGGGATATTAGGGCCAGGGATATTAGGGCCAGGGATATTAGGGCCAGGGATATTAGGGCCAGGGATATTAGGGCCAGGGATATTAGGGCCAGGGATATTAGGGCCAGGGATATTAGGGCCAGGGATATTAGGTCCACGGATATTACGGCCAGAGATATTAGGGCGAGGGATATTAGGGCCAGGGATATTAGGGCCAGGGATATTAGGGTCAGGGATATTAGGGCCATGGATATTAGGTCCAGGGATATTAGGGCCAGGGATATTAGGGCCAGGGATATTAGGGCCAGGGATATTAGGGCCAGGGATATTAGGGCCAGGGATATTAGGGCCAGGGATATTAGGGCCAGGGATATTAGGGCCAGGGATATTAGGGCCAGGGATATTAGGGCCAGGGATATTAGGGCCAGGGATATTAGGCCCAGTGATATTAGGGCCAGGGATTTTAGGGCAAGGGATATTAGGGCCAGGGATATTAGGGCCAGGGATATTAGGGCCAGGGATGTTAGGTCCACGGATATTAGGGCCAGGGATATTAGGGCCAGGGATATTAGGGCCAGGGATATTAGGGCCAGGGATATTAGGGCTAGGGATATTAGGGCCAGGGATATTAGGGCCAGGGATATTAGGGCCAGGGATATTAGGGCCAGGGATATTAGGGCCAGGGATATTAGGGTCAGGGATATTAGGGCCATGGATATTAGGGCCAGGGATATTTGGGCCAGGGATATTAGGGCCAGGGATATTAGGGCCAGGGATATTAGGGCCAGGGATATTAGGGCCAGGGATATTAGGGCCAGGGATATTAGGGCCAGGGATATTAGGGCCAGGGATTTTAGGGCAAGGGATATTAGGGCCAGGGATATTAGGGCCAGGGATATTAGGGCCACGGATATTAGGTCCAGGGATATTAGGGCCAGGGATATTAGGGCCAGGGATATTAGGACCAGGGATATCAGGGCCAGGAATATTAGGGCCAGGGATATTAGGGCCAGGGATATTAGGGCCAGGGATATTAGGGCCAGGGATATTAGGGCCAGGGATATTAGGGCCAGGGATATTAGGGCCAGGGATATTAGGGCCAGGGATATTAGGGCCAGGGATATTAGGGCCAGGGATTTTAGGGCAAGGGATATTAGGGCCAGGGATATTAGGGCCAGGGATATTAGGGCCAGGGATATTAGGTCCAGGGATATTAGGGCCAGGGATATTAGGGCCAGGGATATTAGGACCAGGGATATCAGGGCCAGGAATATTAGGGCCAGGGATATTAGGGCCAGGGATATTAGGGCCAGGGATATTAGGGCCAGGGATATTAGGGCCAGGGATATTAGGGCCAGGGATATTAGGGCCAGGGAGATTAGGGCCAGCATTATTAGGGACAGGGATATTAGTGCCAGGGATATTATGGCCAGGGATATTAGGCGCCAGGGATATTAGGGCAAGGGATATTAGGGCCAGGGATATTAGGGCCAGGGATATTAAGGTCAGGGATATTAGGGCCAGGGATATTAGGGCCAGGGATATTTGGGCCAGGGATATTAGGGCCACGGATATTAGGGCCAGGGATATTAGGGCCAGGGATATTAGGGCCAGAGATATTAGGGCCAGGGATATTAGGGCCACGGATATTACGGTCAGGGATATTAGGGCCAGGGATATAATGGCTAGAGATATTAGGGAAAGGCATATTATGGCCAGGGATATTAGGGCCAGGGATATTAGGGCCAGGGATATTAGGGCCAGGGATATTAGGGCCAGGGATATTAATGCCAGGGATATTATGGCCAGGGATATTAGGGCCAGGGATATTATGGCCAGTGATATTAGGGCCAGGGATATTAGGGCCAGGGATATTAGGGCCAGGGATATTAGGGCCAGGGATATTAGGGCCAGGGATATTAGGGCCAGGGATATTAGGGCCAGGGATATTAGGGCCAGGGATATTAGGGCCAGGGATATTAGGTCCACGGATATTACGGCCAGAGATATTAGGGCGAGGGATATTAGGGCCAGAGATATTAGGGCCAGGGATATTAGGGTCAGGGATATTAGGGCCATGGATATTAGGTCCAGGGATATTAGGGCCAGGGATATTAGGGCCAGGGATATTAGGGCCAGGGATATTAGGGCCAGGGATATTAGGGCCAGGGATATTAGGGCCAGGGATATTAGGGCCAGGGATATTAGGGCCAGGGATATTAGGGCCAGGGATATTAGGGCCAGGGATATTAGGGCCAGGGATATTAGGGCCAGGGATATTAGGGCCAGGGATATTAGGCCCAGTGATATTAGGGCCAGGGATTTTAGGGCAAGGGATATTAGGGACAGGGATATTAGGGCCAGGGATATTAGGGCCAGGGATGTTAGGTCCATGGATATTAGGGCCAGGGATATTAGGGCCAGGGATATTAGGGCCAGGGATATTAGGGCCAGGGATATTAGGGCCAGGGTTATTAGGGCCAGGGATATTAGGGCCAGGGATATTAGGGCCAGGGATATTAGGGCCAGGGATATTAGGGCCAGGGATATTAGGGCCAGGGATATTAGGGCCAGGGATATTAGGGCCAGGGATATTAGGGCCAGGGATATTAGGGCCAGGGATTTTAGGGCAAGGGATATTAGGGCCAGGGATATTAGGGCCAGGGATATTAGGGCCAGGGATATTAGGTCCAGGGATATTAGGGCCAGGGATATTAGGGCCAGGGATATTAGGACCAGGGATATCAGGGCCAGGAATATTAGGGCCAGGGATATTAGGGCCAGGGATATTAGGGCCAGGGATATTAGGGCCAGGGATATTAGGGCCAGGGATATTAGGGCCAGGGATATTAGGGCCAGGGATATTAGGGCCAGGGATATTAGGGCCAGGGATATTAGGGCCAGGGATTTTAGGGCAAGGGATATTAGGGCCAGGGATATTAGGGCCAGGGATATTAGGGCCAGGGATATTAGGTCCAGGGATATTAGGGCCAGGGATATTAGGGCCAGGGATATTAGGACCAGGGATATCAGGGCCAGGAATATTAGGGCCAGGGATATTAGGGCCAGGGATATTAGGGCCAGGGATATTAGGGCCAGGGATATTAGGGCCAGGGATATTAGGGCCAGGGATATTAGGGCCAGGGAGATTAGGGCCAGCATTATTAGGGACAGGGATATTAGTGCCAGG
Organism: Petromyzon marinus; assembly: GCF_048934315.1. Classification (NCBI taxonomy): domain Eukaryota; kingdom Metazoa; phylum Chordata; class Hyperoartia; order Petromyzontiformes; family Petromyzontidae; genus Petromyzon; species Petromyzon marinus. The sequence goes on along the minus strand of NW_027423041.1, from coordinate 727,679 downwards.
GATATTATGGCCAGGGATATTAGGCGCCAGGGATATTAGGGCAAGGGATATTAGGGCCAGGGATATTAGGGCCAGGGATATTAAGGTCAGGGATATTAGGGCCAGGGATATTAGGGCCAGGGATATTTGGGCCAGGGATATTAGGGCCACGGATATTAGGGCCAGGGATATTAGGGCCAGGGATATTAGGGCCAGAGATATTAGGGCCAGGGATATTAGGGCCACGGATATTACGGTCAGGGATATTAGGGCCAGGGATATAATGGCTAGAGATATTAGGGAAAGGCATATTATGGCCAGGGATATTAGGGCCAGGGATATTAGGGCCAGGGATATTAGGGCCAGGGATATTAATGCCGTGGATATTAGGGCCAGGGATATTAGGGCCAGGGATATTATGGCCAGTGATATTAGGGCCAGGGATATTAGGGCCAGGGATATTAGGGCCAGGGATATTAGGGCCAGGGATATTAGGTCCAGGGATATTATGGCCAGGGATATTAGGGCCAGGGATATTAGGGCCAGGGATATTAGGGCCAGGGATATTAGGTCCACGGATATTACGGCCAGAGATATTAGGGCGAGGGATATTAGGGCCAGGGATATTAGGGCCAGGGATATTAGGGTCAGGGATATTAGGGCCATGGATATTAGGGCCAGGGATATTTGGGCCAGGGATATTAGGGCCAGGGATATTAGGGCCAGGGATATTAGGGCCAGGGATATTAGGGCCAGGGATATTAGGGCCAGGGATATTAGGGCCAGGGATATTAGGGCCAGGGATATTAGGGCCAGGGATTTTAGGGCAAGGGATATTAGGGCCAGGGATATTAGGGCCAGGGATATTAGGGCCAGGGATATTAGGTCCAGGGATATTAGGGCCAGGGATATTAGGGCCAGGGATATTAGGACCAGGGATATCAGGGCCAGGAATATTAGGGCCAGGGATATTAGGGCCAGGGATATTAGGGCCAGGGATATTAGGGCCAGGGATATTAGGGCCAGGGATATTAGGGCCAGCGATATTAGGGCCAGGGATATTAGGGCCAGGGATATTAGGGCCAGGGATATTAGGTCCAGGGATATTAGGGCCAGGGATATTAGGGCCAGGGATATTAGGGCCAGGGATATTAGGACCAGGGATATCAGGGCCAGGAATATTAGGGCCAGGGATATTAGGGCCAGGGATATTAGGGCCAGGGATATTAAGGCCAGGGATATTAGGGCCAGGGATATTAGGGTCAGGGATATTAGGGCCATGGATATTAGGGCCAGGGATATTTGGGCCAGGGATATTAGGGCCAGGGATATTAGGGCCAGGGATATTAGGGCCAGGGATATTAGGGCCAGGGATATTAGGGCCAGGGATATTAGGGCCAGGGATATTAGGGCCAGGGATTTTAGGGCAAGGGATATTAGGGCCAGGGATATTAGGGCCAGGGATATTAGGGCCAGGGATATTAGGTCCAGGGATATTAGGGCCAGGGATATTAGGGCCAGGGATATTAGGACCAGGGATATCAGGGCCAGGAATATTAGGGCCAGGGATATTAGGGCCAGGGATATTAGGGCCAGGGATATTAGGGCCAGGGATATTAGGGCCAGGGATATTAGGGCCAGGGATATTAGGGCCAGGGATATTAGGGCCAGGGATATTAGGGCCAGGGATATTAGGGCCAGGGATTTTAGGGCAAGGGATATTAGGGCCAGGGATATTAGGGCCAGGGATATTAGGGCCAGGGATATTAGGTCCAGGGATATTAGGGCCAGGGATATTAGGGCCAGGGATATTAGGACCAGGGATATCAGCGCCAGGAATATTAGGGCCAGGGATATTAGGGCCAGGGATATTAGGGCCAGGGATATTAGGGCCAGGGATATTAGGGCCAGGGATATTAGGGCCAGGGAGATTAGGGCCAGCATTATTAGGGACAGGGATATTAGTGCCAGGGATATTATGGCCAGGGATATTAGGCGCCAGGGATATTAGGGCAAGGGATATTAGGGCCAGGGATATTAGGGCCAGGGATATTAAGGTCAGGGATATTAGGGCCAGGGATATTAGGGCCAGGGATATTTGGGCCAGGGATATTAGGGCCACGGATATTAGGGCCAGGGATATTAGGGCCAGGGATATTAGGGCCAGAGATATTAGGGCCAGGGATATTAGGGCCACGGATATTACGGTCAGGGATATTAGGGCCAGGGATATAATGGCTAGAGATATTAGGGAAAGGCATATTATGGCCAGGGATATTAGGGCCAGGGATATTAGGGCCAGGGATATTAGGGCCAGGGATATTAGGGCCAGTGATATTAATGCCAGGGATATTAGGGCCAGGGATATTAGGGCCAGGGATATTATGGCCAGTGATATTAGGGCCAGGGATATTAGGGCCAGGGATATTAGGGCCAGCCATATTAGGGCCAGGGATATTAGGGCCAGGGATATTAGGGCCAGGGATATTAGGGCCAGGGATATTAGGGCCAGGGATATTAGGTCCACGGATATTACGGCCAGAGATATTAGGGCGAGGGATATTAGGGCCAGGGATATTAGGGCCAGGGATATTAGGGTCAGGGATATTAGGGCCATGGATATTAGGTCCAGGGATATTAGGGCCAGGGATATTAGGGCCAGGGATATTAGGGCCAGGGATATTAGGGCCAGGGATATTAGGGCCAGGGATATTAGGGCCAGGGATATTAGGGCCAGGGATATTAGGGCCAGGGATATTAGGGCCAGGGATATTAGGGCCAGGGATATTAGGGCCAGGGATATTAGGCCCAGTGATATTAGGGCCAGGGATTTTAGGGCAAGGGATATTAGGGACTGGGATATTAGGGCCAGGGATATTAGGGCCAGGGATGTTAGGTCCACGGATATTAGGGCCAGGGATATTAGGGCCAGGGATATTAGGGCCAGGGATATTAGGGCCAGGGATATTAGGGCCAGGGTTATTAGGGCCAGGGATATTAGGGCCAGGGTTATTAGGGCCAGGGATATTAGGGCCAGGGATATTAGGGCCAGGGATATTAGGGCCAGGGATATTAGGGCCAGGGATATTAGGGCCAGGGATATTAGGGCCAGGGATATTAGGGCCAGGGATTTTAGGGCAAGGGATATTAGGGCCAGGGATATTAGGGCCAGGGATATTAGGGCCAGGGATATTAGGTCCAGGGATATTAGGGCCAGGGATATTAGGGCCAGGGATATTAGGACCAGGGATATCAGGGCCAGGAATATTAGGGCCAGGGATATTAGGGCCAGGGATATTAGGGCCAGGGATATTAGGGCCAGGGATATTAGGGCCAGGGATATTAGGGCCAGGGATATTAGGGCCAGGGATATTAGGGCCAGGGATATTAGGGCCAGGGATATTAGGGCAAGGGATATTAGGGCCAGGGATATTAGGGCCAGGGATATTAGGGCCAGGGATATTAGGTCCAGGGATATTAGGGCCAGGGATATTAGGGCCAGGGATATTAGGACCAGGGATATCAGGGCCAGGAATATTAGGGCCAGGGATATTAGGGCCAGGGATATTAGGGCCAGGGATATTAGGGCCAGGGATATTAGGGCCAGGGATATTAGGGCCAGGGATATTAGGGCCAGGGATATTAATGCCGGGGATATTAGGGCCAGGGATATTAGGGCCAGGGATATTATGGCCAGTGATATTAGGGCCAGGGATATTAGGGCCAGGGATATTAGGGCCAGGGATATTAGGGCCAGGGATATTAGGTCCAGGGATATTAGGGCCAGGGATATTAGGGCCAGGGATATTAGGGCCAGGGATATTAGGGCCAGGGATATTAGGTCCACGGATATTACGGCCAGAGATATTAGAGCGAGGGATATTAGGGCCAGGGATATTAGGGCCAGGGATATTAGGGTCAGGGATATTAGGGCCATGGATATTAGGGCCAGGGATATTTGGGCCAGGGATATTAGGGCCAGGGATATTAGGGCCAGGGATATTAGGGCCAGGGATATTAGGGCCAGGGATATTAGGGCCAGGGATATTAGGGCCAGGGATATTAGGTCCAGGGATATTAGGGCCAGGGATATTAGGGCCAGGAATATTAGGGCCAGGGATATTAAGGCCAGGGATATTAGGGCCAGGGATATTAGGGCCAGGGATATTAGGGCCAGGGATATTAGGGCCAGGGATATTAGGGCCAGGGAGATTAGGGCCAGCATTATTAGGGACAGGGATATTAGTGCCAGGGATATTATGGCCAGGGATATTAGGCGCCAGGGATATTAGGGCAAGGGATATTAGGGCCAGGGATATTAGGGCCAGGGATATTAAGGTCAGGGATATTAGGGCCAGGGATATTAGGGCCAGGGATATTTGGGCCAGGGATATTAGGGCCACGGATATTAGGGCCAGGGATATTAGGGCCAGGGATATTAGGGCCAGAGATATTAGGGCCAGGGATATTAGGGCCACGGATATTACGGTCAGGGATATTAGGGCCAGGGATATAATGGCTAGAGATATTAGGGAAAGGCATATTATGGCCAGGGATATTAGGGCCAGGGATATTAGGGCCAGGGATATTAGGGCCAGGGATATTAGGGCCAGGGATATTAATGCCAGGGATATTATGGCCAGGGATATTAGGGCCAGGGATATTATGGCCAGTGATATTAGGGCCAGGGATATTAGGGCCAGGGATATTAGGGCCAGGGATATTAGGGCCAGGGATATTAGGGCCAGGGATATTAGGGCCAGGGATATTAGGGCCAGGGATATTAGGGCCAGGGATATTAGGGCCAGGGATATTAGGTCCACGGATATTACGGCCAGAGATATTAGGGCGAGGGATATTAGGGCCAGAGATATTAGGGCCAGGGATATTAGGGTCAGGGATATTAGGGCCATGGATATTAGGTCCAGGGATATTAGGGCCAGGGATATTAGGGCCAGGGATATTAGGGCCAGGGATATTAGGGCCAGGGATATTAGGGCCAGGGATATTAGGGCCAGGGATATTAGGGCCAGGATATTAGGGCCAGGGATATTAGGGCCAGGGATATTAGGGCCAGGGATATTAGGGCCAGGGATATTAGGCCCAGTGATATTAGGGCCAGGGATTTTAGGGCAAGGGATATTAGGGACAGGGATATTAGGGCCAGGGATATTAGGGCCAGGGATGTTAGGTCCATGGATATTAGGGCCAGGGATATTAGGGCCAGGGATATTAGGGCCAGGGATATTAGGGCCAGGGATATTAGGGCCAGGGTTATTAGGGCCAGGGATATTAGGGCCAGGGATATTAGGGCCAGGGATATTAGGGCCAGGGATATTAGGGCCAGGGATATTAGGGCCAGGGATATTAGGGCCAGGGATATTAGGGCCAGGGATATTAGGGCCAGGGATATTAGGGCCAGGGATTTTAGGGCAAGGGATATTAGGGCCAGGGATATTAGGGCCAGGGATATTAGGGCCAGGGATATTAGGTCCAGGGATATTAGGGCCAGGGATATTAGGGCCAGGGATATTAGGACCAGGGATATCAGGGCCAGGAATATTAGGGCCAGGGATATTAGGGCCAGGGATATTAGGGCCAGGGATATTAGGGCCAGGGATATTAGGGCCAGGGATATTAGGGCCAGGGATATTAGGGCCAGGGATATTAGGGCCAGGGATATTAGGGCCAGGGATATTAGGGCCAGGGATTTTAGGGCAAGGGATATTAGGGCCAGGGATATTAGGGCCAGGGATATTAGGGCCAGGGATATTAGGTCCAGGGATATTAGGGCCAGGGATATTAGGGCCAGGGATATTAGGACCAGGGATATCAGGGCCAGGAATATTAGGGCCAGGGATATTAGGGCCAGGGATATTAGGGCCAGGGATATTAGGGCCAGGGATATTAGGGCCAGGGATATTAGGGCCAGGGATATTAGGGCCAGGGAGATTAGGGCCAGCATTATTAGGGACAGGGATATTAGTGCCAGGGATATTATGGCCAGGGATATTAGGCGCCAGGGATATTAGGGCAAGGGATATTAGGGCCAGGGATATTAGGGCCAGGGATATTAAGGTCAGGGATATTAGGGCCAGGGATATTAGGGCCAGGGATATTTGGGCCAGGGATATTAGGGCCACGGATATTAGGGCCAGGGATATTAGGGCCAGGGATATTAGGGCCAGAGATATTAGGGCCAGGGATATTAGGGCCACGGATATTACGGTCAGGGATATTAGGGCCAGGGATATAATGGCTAGAGATATTAGGGAAAGGCATATTATGGCCAGGGATATTAGGGCCAGGGATATTAGGGCCAGGGATATTAGGGCCAGGGATATTAATGCCGTGGATATTAGGGCCAGGGATATTAGGGCCAGGGATATTATGGCCAGTGATATTAGGGCCAGGGATATTAGGGCCAGGGATATTAGGGCCAGGGATATTAGGGCCAGGGATATTAGGTCCAGGGATATTATGGCCAGGGATATTAGGGCCAGGGATATTAGGGCCAGGGATATTAGGGCCAGGGATATTAGGTCCACGGATATTACGGCCAGAGATATTAGGGCGAGGGATATTAGGGCCAGGGATATTAGGGCCAGGGATATTAGGGTCAGGGATAATAGGGCCATGGATATTAGGGCCAGGGATATTTGGGCCAGGGATATTAGGGCCAGGGATATTAGGGCCAGGGATATTAGGGCCAGGGATATTAGGGCCAGGGATATTAGGGCCAGGGATATTAGGGCCAGGGATATTAGGGCCAGGGATATTAGGGCCAGGGATTTTAGGGCAAGGGATATTAGGGCCAGGGATATTAGGGCCAGGGATATTAGGGCCAGGGATATTAGGTCCAGGGATATTAGGGCCAGGGATATTAGGGCCAGGGATATTAGGACCAGGGATATCAGGGCCAGGAATATTAGGGCCAGGGATATTAGGGCCAGGGATATTAGGGCCAGGGATATTAGGGCCAGGGATATTAGGGCCAGGGATATTAGGGCCAGCGATATTAGGGCCAGGGATATTAGGGCCAGGGATATTAGGGCCAGGGATATTAGGTCCAGGGATATTAGGGCCAGGGATATTAGGGCCAGGGATATTAGGGCCAGGGATATTAGGACCAGGGATATCAGGGCCAGGAATATTAGGGCCAGGGATATTAGGGCCAGGGATATTAGGGCCAGGGATATTAGGGCCAGGGATATTAGGGCCAGAGATATTAGGGCCAGGGATATTAGGGCCACGGATATTACGGTCAGGGATATTAGGGCCAGGGATATAATGGCTAGAGATATTAGGGAAAGGCATATTATGGCCAGGGATATTAGGGCCAGGGATATTAGGGCCAGGGATATTAGGGCCAGGGATATTAATGCCGTGGATATTAGGGCCAGGGATATTAGGGCCAGGGATATTATGGCCAGTGATATTAGGGCCAGGGATATTAGGGCCAGGGATATTAGGGCCAGGGATATTAGGGCCAGGGATATTAGGTCCAGGGATATTATGGCCAGGGATATTAGGGCCAGGGATATTAGGGCCAGGGATATTAGGGCCAGGGATATTAGGTCCACGGATATTACGGCCAGAGATATTAGGGCGAGGGATATTAGGGCCAGGGATATTAGGGCCAGGGATATTAGGGTCAGGGATAATAGGGCCATGGATATTAGGGCCAGGGATATTTGGGCCAGGGATATTAGGGCCAGGGATATTAGGGCCAGGGATATTAGGGCCAGGGATATTAGGGCCAGGGATATTAGGGCCAGGGATATTAGGGCCAGGGATATTAGGGCCAGGGATATTAGGGCCAGGGATTTTAGGGCAAGGGATATTAGGGCCAGGGATATTAGGGCCAGGGATATTAGGGCCAGGGATATTAGGTCCAGGGATATTAGGGCCAGGGATATTAGGGCCAGGGATATTAGGACCAGGGATATCAGGGCCAGGAATATTAGGGCCAGGGATATTAGGGCCAGGGATATTAGGGCCAGGGATATTAGGGCCAGGGATATTAGGGCCAGGGATATTAGGGCCAGCGATATTAGGGCCAGGGATATTAGGGCCAGGGATATTAGGGCCAGGGATATTAGGTCCAGGGATATTAGGGCCAGGGATATTAGGGCCAGGGATATTAGGGCCAGGGATATTAGGACCAGGGATATCAGGGCCAGGAATATTAGGGCCAGGGATATTAGGGCCAGGGATATTAGGGCCAGGGATATTAAGGCCAGGGATATTAGGGCCAGGGATATTAGGGTCAGGGATATTAGGGCCATGGATATTAGGGCCAGGGATATTTGGGCCAGGGATATTAGGGCCAGGGATATTAGGGCCAGGGATATTAGGGCCAGGGATATTAGGGCCAGGGATATTAGGGCCAGGGATATTAGGGCCAGGGATATTAGGGCCAGGGATTTTAGGGCAAGGGATATTAGGGCCAGGGATATTAGGGCCAGGGATATTAGGGCCAGGGATATTAGGTCCAGGGATATTAGGGCCAGGGATATTAGGGCCAGGGATATTAGGACCAGGGATATCAGGGCCAGGAATATTAGGGCCAGGGATATTAGGGCCAGGGATATTAGGGCCAGGGATATTAGGGCCAGGGATATTAGGGCCAGGGATATTAGGGCCAGGGATATTAGGGCCAGGGATATTAGGGCCAGGGATATTAGGGCCAGGGATATTAGGGCCAGGGATTTTAGGGCAAGGGATATTAGGGCCAGGGATATTAGGGCCAGGGATATTAGGGCCAGGGATATTAGGTCCAGGGATATTAGGGCCAGGGATATTAGGGCCAGGGATATTAGGACCAGGGATATCAGCGCCAGGAATATTAGGGCCAGGGATATTAGGGCCAGGGATATTAGGGCCAGGGATATTAGGGCCAGGGATATTAGGGCCAGGGATATTAGGGCCAGGGAGATTAGGGCCAGCATTATTAGGGACAGGGATATTAGTGCCAGGGATATTATGGCCAGGGATATTAGGCGCCAGGGATATTAGGGCAAGGGATATTAGGGCCAGGGATATTAGGGCCAGGGATATTAAGGTCAGGGATATTAGGGCCAGGGATATTAGGGCCAGGGATATTTGGGCCAGGGATATTAGGGCCACGGATATTAGGGCCAGGGATATTAGGGCCAGGGATATTAGGGCCAGAGATATTAGGGCCAGGGATATTAGGGCCACGGATATTACGGTCAGGGATATTAGGGCCAGGGATATAATGGCTAGAGATATTAGGGAAAGGCATATTATGGCCAGGGATATTAGGGCCAGGGATATTAGGGCCAGGGATATTAGGGCCAGGGATATTAGGGCCAGTGATATTAATGCCAGGGATATTAGGGCCAGGGATATTAGGGCCAGGGATATTATGGCCAGTGATATTAGGGCCAGGGATATTAGGGCCAGGGATATTAGGGCCAGCCATATTAGGGCCAGGGATATTAGGGCCAGGGATATTAGGGCCAGGGATATTAGGGCCAGGGATATTAGGGCCAGGGATATTAGGGCAAGGGATATTAGGGCCAGGGATATTAGGGCCAGGGATATTAGGGCCAGGGATATTAGGTCCAGGGATATTAGGGCCAGGGATATTAGGGCCAGGGATATTAGGACCAGGGATATCAGGGCCAGGAATATTAGGGCCAGGGATATTAGGGCCAGGGATATTAGGGCCAGGGATATTAGGGCCAGGGATATTAGGGCCAGGGATATTAGGGCCAGCGATATTAGGGCCAGGGATATTAGGGCCAGGGATATTAGGGCCAGGGATATTAGGTCCAGGGATATTAGGGCCAGGGATATTAGGGCCAGGGATATTAGGGCCAGGGATATTAGGACCAGGGATATCAGGGCCAGGAATATTAGGGCCAGGGATATTAGGGCCAGGGATATTAGGGCCAGGGATATTAAGGCCAGGGATATTAGGGCCAGGGATATTAGGGTCAGGGATATTAGGGCCATGGATATTAGGGCCAGGGATATTTGGGCCAGGGATATTAGGGCCAGGGATATTAGGGCCAGGGATATTAGGGCCAGGGATATTAGGGCCAGGGATATTAGGGCCAGGGATATTAGGGCCAGGGATATTAGGGCCAGGGATTTTAGGGCAAGGGATATTAGGGCCAGGGATATTAGGGCCAGGGATATTAGGGCCAGGGATATTAGGTCCAGGGATATTAGGGCCAGGGATATTAGGGCCAGGGATATTAGGACCAGGGATATCAGGGCCAGGAATATTAGGGCCAGGGATATTAGGGCCAGGGATATTAGGGCCAGGGATATTAGGGCCAGGGATATTAGGGCCAGGGATATTAGGGCCAGGGATATTAGGGCCAGGGATATTAGGGCCAGGGATATTAGGTCCAGGGATATTAGGGCCAGGGATATTAGGGCCAGGGATATTAGGACCAGGGATATCAGGGCCAGGAATATTAGGGCCAGGGATATTAGGGCCAGGGATATTAGGGCCAGGGATATTAGGGCCAGGGATATTAGGGCCAGAGATATTAGGGCCAGGGATATTAGGGCCAGGGATATTAGGGCCAGGGATATTAGGGCCAGGGATATTAGGGCCAGGGATTTTAGGGCAAGGGATATTAGGGCCAGGGATATTAGGGCCAGGGATATTAGGGCCAGGGATATTAGGTCCAGGGATATTAGGGCCAGGGATATTAGGGCCAGGGATATTAGGACCAGGGATATCAGCGCCAGGAATATTAGGGCCAGGGATATTAGGGCCAGGGATATTAGGGCCAGGGATATTAGGGCCAGGGATATTAGGGCCAGGGATATTAGGGCCAGGGAGATTAGGGCCAGCATTATTAGGGACAGGGATATTAGTGCCAGGGATATTATGGCCAGGCATATTAGGCGCCAGGGATATTAGGGCAAGGGATATTAGGGACAGGGATATTAGGGCCAGGGATATTAAGGTCAGGGATATTAGGGCCAGGGATATTAGGGCCAGGGATATTTGGGCCAGGGATATTAGGGCCACGGATATTAGGGCCAGGGATATTAGGGCCAGGGATATTAGGGCCAGAGATATTAGGGCCAGGGATATTAGGGCCACGGATATTACGGTCAGGGATATTAGGGCCAGGGATATAATGGCTAGAGATATTAGGGAAAGGCATATTATGGCCAGGGATATTAGGGCCAGGGATATTAGGGCCAGGGATATTAGGGCCAGGGATATTAGGGCCAGTGATATTAATGCCAGGGATATTAGGGCCAGGGATATTAGGGCCAGGGATATTATGGCCAGTGATATTAGGGCCAGGGATATTAGGGCCAGGGATATTAGGGCCAGCCATATTAGGGCCAGGGATATTAGGGCCAGGGATATTAGGGCCAGGGATATTAGGGCCAGGGATATTAGGGCCAGGGATATTAGGTCCACGGATATTACGGCCAGAGATATTAGGGCGAGGGATATTAGGGCCAGGGATATTAGGGCCAGGGATATTAGGGTCAGGGATATTAGGGCCATGGATATTAGGTCCAGGGATATTAGGGCCAGGGATATTAGGGCCAGGGATATTAGGGCCAGGGATATTAGGGCCAGGGATATTAGGGCCAGGGATATTAGGGCCAGGGATATTAGGGCCAGGGATATTAGGGCCAGGGATATTAGGGCCAGGGATATTAGGGCCAGGGATATTAGGGCCAGGGATATTAGGCCCAGTGATATTAGGGCCAGGGATTTTAGGGCAAGGGATATTAGGGACTGGGATATTAGGGCCAGGGATATTAGGGCCAGGGATGTTAGGTCCACGGATATTAGGGCCAGGGATATTAGGGCCAGGGATATTAGGGCCAGGGATATTAGGGCCAGGGATATTAGGGCCAGGGTTATTAGGGCCAGGGATATTAGGGCCAGGGTTATTAGGGCCAGGGATATTAGGGCCAGGGATATTAGGGCCAGGGATATTAGGGCCAGGGATATTAGGGCCAGGGATATTAGGGCCAGGGATATTAGGGCCAGGGATATTAGGGCCAGGGATTTTAGGGCAAGGGATATTAGGGCCAGGGATATTAGGGCCAGGGATATTAGGGCCAGGGATATTAGGTCCAGGGATATTAGGGCCAGGGATATTAGGGCCAGGGATATTAGGACCAGGGATATCAGGGCCAGGAATATTAGGGCCAGGGATATTAGGGCCAGGGATATTAGGGCCAGGGATATTAGGGCCAGGGATATTAGGGCCAGGGATATTAGGGCCAGGGATATTAGGGCCAGGGATATTAGGGCCAGGGATATTAGGGCCAGGGATATTAGGGCAAGGGATATTAGGGCCAGGGATATTAGGGCCAGGGATATTAGGGCCAGGGATATTAGGTCCAGGGATATTAGGGCCAGGGATATTAGGGCCAGGGATATTAGGACCAGGGATATCAGGGCCAGGAATATTAGGGCCAGGGATATTAGGGCCAGGGATATTAGGGCCAGGGATATTAGGGCCAGGGATATTAGGGCCAGGGATATTAGGGCCAGGGATATTAGGGCCAGGGATATTAATGCCGGGGATATTAGGGCCAGGGATATTAGGGCCAGGGATATTATGGCCAGTGATATTAGGGCCAGGGATATTAGGGCCAGGGATATTAGGGCCAGGGATATTAGGGCCAGGGATATTAGGTCCAGGGATATTAGGGCCAGGGATATTAGGGCCAGGGATATTAGGGCCAGGGATATTAGGGCCAGGGATATTAGGTCCACGGATATTACGGCCAGAGATATTAGGGCGAGGGATATTAGGGCCAGGGATATTAGGGCCAGGGATATTAGGGTCAGGGATATTAGGGCCATGGATATTAGGGCCAGGGATATTTGGGCCAGGGATATTAGGGCCAGGGATATTAGGGCCAGGGATATTAGGGCCAGGGATATTAGGGCCAGGGATATTAGGGCCAGGGATATTAGGTCCAGGGATATTAGGGCCAGGGATATTAGGGCCAGGGATATTAGGGCCAGGGATATTAGGGCCAGGGATATTAGGTCCACGGATATTACGGCCAGAGATATTAGGGCGAGGGATATTAGGGCCAGGGATATTAGGGCCAGGGACATTAGGGTCAGGGATATTAGGGCCATGGATATTAGGGCCAGGGATATTTGGGCCAGGGATATTAGGGCCAGGGATATTAGGGCCAGGGATATTAGGGCCAGGGATATTAGGGCCAGGGATATTAGGGCCAGGGATATTAGGGCCAGGGATATTAGGGCCAGGGATATTAGGGCCAGGGATTTTAGGGCAAGGGATATTAGGGCCAGGGATATTAGGGCCAGGGATATTAGGGCCAGGGATATTAGGTCCAGGGATATTAGGGCCAGGGATATTAGGGCCAGGGATATTAGGACCAGGGATATCAGGGCCAGGAATATTAGGGCCAGGGATATTAGGGTCAGGGATATTAGGGCCAGGGATATTAGGGCCAGGGATATTAGGGCCAGGGATATTAGGGCCAGCGATATTAGGGCCAGGGATATTAGGGCCAGGGATATTAGGGCCAGGGATATTAGGTCCAGGGATATTAGGGCCAGGGATATTAGGGCCAGGGATATTAGGGCCAGGGATATTAGGACCAGGGATATCAGGGCCAGGAATATTAGGGCCAGGGATATTAGGGCCAGGGATATTAGGGCCAGGGATATTAGGGCCAGGGATATTAGGGCCAGGGATATTAGGGTCAGGGATATTAGGGCCATGGATATTAGGGCCAGGGATATTTGGGCCAGGGATATTAGGGCCAGGGATATTAGGGCCAGGGATATTAGGGCCAGGGATATTAGGGCCAGGGATATTAGGGCCAGGGATATTAGGGCCAGGGATATTAGGGCCAGGGATTTTAGGGCAAGGGAAATTAGGGCCAGGGATATTAGGGCCAGCGATATTAGGGCCAGGGATATTAGGTCCAGGGATATTAGGGCCAGGGATATTAGGGCCAGGGATATTAGGACCAGGGATATCAGGGCCAGGAATATTAGGGCCAGGGATATTAGGGCCAGGGATATTAGGGCCAGGGATATTAGGGCCAGGGATATTAGGGCCAGGGATATTAGGGCCAGGGATATTAGGGCCAGGGATATTAGGGCCAGGGATATTAGGGCCAGGGATATTAGGGCCAGGGATTTTAGGGCAAGGGATATTAGGGCCAGGGATATTAGGGCCAGGGATATTAGGGCCAGGGATATTAGGTCCAGGGATATTAGGGCCAGGGATATTAGGGCCAGGGATATTAGGACCAGGGATATCAGGGCCAGGAATATTAGGGCCAGGGATATTAAGGCCAGGGATATTAGGGCCAGGGATATTAGGGCCAGGGATATTAGGGCCAGGGATATTAGGGCCAGGGATATTAGGGCCAGGGAGATTAGGGCCAGCATTATTAGGGACAGGGATATTAGTGCCAGGGATATTATGGCCAGGGATATTAGGCGCCAGGGATATTAGGGCAAGGGATATTAGGGCCAGGGATATTAGGGCCAGGGATATTAAGGTCAGGGATATTAGGGCCAGGGATATTAGGGCCAGGGATATTTGGGCCAGGGATATTAGGGCCACGGATATTAGGGCCAGGGATATTAGGGCCAGGGATATTAGGGCCAGAGATATTAGGGCCAGGGATATTAGGGCCACGGATATTACGGTCAGGGATATTAGGGCCAGGGATATAATGGCTAGAGATATTAGGGAAAGGCATATTATGGCCAGGGATATTAGGGCCAGGGATATTAGGGCCAGGGATATTAGGGCCAGGGATATTAGGGCCAGGGATATTAATGCCAGGGATATTAGGGCCAGGGATATTAGGGCCAGGGATATTATGGCCAGTGATATTAGGGCCAGGGATATTAGGGCCAGGGATATTAGGGCCAGCCATATTAGGGCCAGGGATATTAGGGCCAGGGATATTAGGGCCAGGGATATTAGGGCCAGGGATATTAGGGCCAGGGATATTAGGTCCACGGATATTACGGCCAGAGATATTAGGGCGAGGGATATTAGGGCCAGGGATATTAGGGCCAGGGATATTAGGGTCAGGGATATTAGGGCCATGGATATTAGGTCCAGGGATATTAGGGCCAGGGATATTAGGGCCAGGGATATTAGGGCCAGGGATATTAGGGCCAGGGATATTAGGGCCAGGGATATTAGGGCCAGGGATATTAGGGCCAGGGATATTAGGGCCAGGGATATTAGGGCCAGGGATATTAGGGCCAGGGATATTAGGGCCAGGGATATTAGGCCCAGTGATATTAGGGCCAGGGATTTTAGGGCAAGGGATATCAGGGCCAGGAATATTAGGGCCAGGGATATTAGGGCCAGGGATATTAGGGCCAGGGATATTAGGGCCAGGGATATTAGGGCCAGGGATATTAGGGCCAGGGATATTAGGGCCAGGGAGATTAGGGCCAGGGAGATTAGGGCCAGCATTATTAGGGACAGGGATATTAGTGCCAGGGATATTATGGCCAGGGATATTAGGCGCCAGGGATATTAGGGCAAGGGATATTAGGGCCAGGGATATTAGGGCCAGGGATATTAAGGTCAGGGATATTAGGGCCAGGGATATTAGGGCCAGGGATATTTGGGCCAGGGATATTAGGGCCACGGATATTAGGGCCAGGGATATTAGGGCCAGGGATATTAGGGCCAGAGATATTAGGGCCAGGGATATTAGGGCCACGGATATTACGGTCAGGGATATTAGGGCCAGGGATATAATGGCTAGAGTTATTAGGGAAAGGCATATTATGGCCAGGGATATTAGGGCCAGGGATATTAGGGCCAGGGATATTAGGGCCAGGGATATTAGGGCCAGGGATATTAATGCCAGGGATATTAGGGCCAGGGATATTAGGGCCAGGGATATTATGGCCAGTGATATTAGGGCCAGGGATATTAGGGCCAGGGATATTAGGGCCAGCCATATTAGGGCCAGGGATATTAGGGCCAGGGATATTAGGGCCAGGGATATTAGGGCCAGGGATATTAGGGCCAGGGATATTAGGTCCACGGATATTACGGCCAGAGATATTAGGGCGAGGGATATTAGGGCCAGGGATATTAGGGCCAGGGATATTAGGGTCAGGGATATTAGGGCCATGGATATTAGGTCCAGGGATATTAGGGCCAGGGATATTAGGGCCAGGGATATTAGGGCCAGGGATATTAGGGCCAGGGATATTAGGGCCAGGGATATTAGGGCCAGGGATATTAGGGCCAGGGATATTAGGGCCAGGGATATTAGGGCCAGGGATATTAGGGCCAGGGATATTAGGGCCAGGGATATTAGGCCCAGTGATATTAGGGCCAGGGATTTTAGGGCAAGGGATATTAGGGACAGGGATATTAGGGCCAGGGATATTAGGGCCAGGGATGTTAGGTCCACGGATATTAGGGCCAGGGATATTAGGGCCAGGGATATTAGGGCCAGGGATATTAGGGCCAGGGATATTAGGGCCAGGGTTATTAGGGCCAGGGATATTAGGGCCAGGGATATTAGGGCCAGGGATATTAGGGCCAGGGATATTAGGGCCAGGGATATTAGGGCCAGGGATATTAGGGCCAGGGATTTTAGGGCAAGGGATATTAGGGCCAGGGATATTAGGGCCAGGGATATTAGGGCCAGGGATATTAGGTCCAGGGATATTAGGGCCAGGGATATTAGGGCCAGGGATATTAGGACCAGGGATATCAGGGCCAGGAATATTAGGGCCAGGGATATTAGGGCCAGGGATATTAGGGCCAGGGATATTAGGGCCAGGGATATTAGGTCCAGGGATATTAGGGCCAGGGATATTAGGGCCAGGGATATTAGGGCCAGGGATATTAGGGCCAGGGATATTAGGGCAAGGGATATTAGGGCCAGGGATATTAGGGCCAGGGATATTAGGGCCAGGGATATTAGGTCCAGGGATATTAGGGCCAGGGATATTAGGGCCAGGGATATTAGTACCAGGAATATCAGGGCCAGGAATATTAGGGCCAGGGATATTAGGGCCAGGGATATTAGGGCCAGGGATATTAGGGCCAGGGATATTAGGGCCAGGGATATTAGGGCCAGGGATATTAGGGCCAGGGAGATTAGGGCCAGCATTATTAGGGACAGGGATATTAGTGCCAGGGATATTATGGCCAGGGATATTAGGCGCCAGGGATATTAGGGCAAGGGATATTAGGGCCAGGGATATTAGGGCCAGGGATATTAAGGTCAGGGATATTAGGGCCAGGGATATTAGGGCCAGGGATATTTGGGCCAGGGATATTAGGTCCACGGATATTAGGGCCAGGGATATTAGGGCCAGGGATATTAGGGCCAGAGATATTAGGGCCAGGGATATTAGGGCCACGGATATTACGGTCAGGGATATTAGGGCCAGGGATATAATGGCTAGAGATATTAGGGAAAGGCATATTATGGCCAGGGATATTAGGGCCAGGGATATTAGGGCCAGGGATATTAGGGCCAGGGATATTAGGGCCAGGGATATTAATGCTGGGGATATTAGGGCCAGGGATATTAGGGCCAGGGATATTATGGCCAGTGATATTAGGGCCAGGGATATTAGGGCCAGGGATATTAGGGCCAGGGATATTAGGGCCAGGGATATTAGGTCCAGGGATATTAGGGCCAGGGATATTAGGGCCAGGGATATTAGGGCCAGGGATATTAGGGCCAGGGATATTAGGTCCACGGATATTACGGCCAGAGATATTAGGGCGAGGGATATTAGGGCCAGGGATATTAGGGCCAGGGATATTAGGGTCAGGGATATTAGGGCCATGGATATTAGGGCCAGGGATATTTGGGCCAGGGATATTAGGGCCAGGGATATTAGGGCCAGGGATATTAGGGCCAGGGATATTAGGGCCAGGGATATTAGGGCCAGGGATATTAGGGCCAGGGATATTAGGGCCAGGGATTTTAGGGCAAGGGATATTAGGGCCAGGGATATTAGGGCCAGGGATATTAGGGCCAGGGATATTAGGTCCAGGGATATTAGGGCCAGGGATATTAGGGCCAGGGATATTAGGACCAGGGATATCAGGGCCAGGAATATTAGGGCCAGGGATATTAGGGCCAGGGATATTAGGGCCAGGGATATTAGGGCCAGGGATATTAGGGCCAGGGATATTAGGGCCAGGGATATTAGGGCCAGGGATATTAGGGCCAGGGATATTAGGGCCAGGGATATTAGGGCCAGGGATTTTAGGGCAAGGGATATTAGGGCCAGGGATATTAGGGCCAGGGATATTAGGGCCAGGGATATTAGGTCCAGGGATATTAGGGCCAGTGATATTAGGGCCAGGGATATTAGGGCCAGGGATATTAGGGCCAGGAATATTAGGGCCAGGGATATTAGGGCCAGGGATATTAGGGCCAGGGATATTAGGGCCAGGGATATTAGGGCCAGGGATATTAGGGCCAGGGAGATTAGGGCCAGCATTATTAGTGACAGGGATATTAGTGCAGGGATATTAGGGCCAGGGATATTAGGGCCAGGGATATTAGGGCAAGGGATATTAGGGCCAGGGATATTAGGGCCAGGGATATTAGGGCCAGGGATATTAGGGCCAGGGATATTAGGGCCAGGGATATTTGCGCCAGGGATATTAGGGCCACGGATATTAGGGCCAGGGATATTAAGGCCAGGGATATTAGGGCAAGGGATATTAGGGACAGGGATATTAGGGCCAGGGATATTAGGGCCAAGGATGTTAGGTCCACGGATATTAGGGCCAGGGATATTAGGGCCAGAGATATTAGGGCCAGGGATATTAGGGCCAGGGATATTAGGGCCAGGGATATTAGGGCCAGGGATATTAGGGCCAGGGATATTAGGGCCAGGGATATTAGGGCCAGGGATATTAGGGCCAGGGATATTAGGGCCAGGGATATTAGGGCCAGGGATATTAGGGCCAGGGATATTAGGGCCAGGGATATTAGGGCCAGGGATATTAGGGCCAGGGATATTAGGGCCAGGGATATTAGGTCCACGGATATTACGGCCAGAGATATTAGGGCGAGGGATATTAGGGCCAGGGATATTAGGGCCAGGGATATTAGGGTCAGGAATATTAGGGCCATGGATATTAGGGCCAGGGATATTTGGGCCAGGGATATTAGGGCCACGGATATTAGGGCCAGGGATATTAGGGCCAGGGATATTAGGGCCAGAGATATTAGGGCCAGGGATATTAGGGCCAGGGATATTACGGTCAGGGATATTAGGGCCAGGGATATAATGGCCAGGGATATTAGGGCCAGGCATATTATGGCCAGGGATATTAGGGCCAGGGATATTAGGGCCAGGGATATTAGGGCCAGGGATATTAGGGCCAGGGATATTAAGGCCAGGGATATTAGGGCCAGGGATATTAGGGCCAGGGATATTATGGCCAGCAATATTAGGGCCAGGGATATTAGGGCCAAGGATATTAGGGCCAGGGATATTAGGGCCAGAAATATTAGGGCCAGGGATATTAGGGCAGGGATATTAGGGCCAGGGATATTAGGGCCAGGGATATTAGGGCCAGGGATATCAGTTCCACGGATATTACGGCCAGGGATATTAGGGCCAGGGATATTAGGGCCAGAGATATTAGGGCCAGGGATATTAGGGCCAGGGATATTAGGGCCAGGGTTATTAGGGCCAGGGTTATTAAGGCCAGGGATATTAGGGCCAGGGATATTAGGGCCAGGGATATTAGGGCCAGGGATATTAGGGCCAGGGATATTAGGGCAAGGGATATTATGGGCCAGGGATATTAGGGCCAAGGATATTAGGGCCAGGGATTTTAGGGCAAGGGATATTAGGGCCAGGGATATTAGGGCCAGGGATATTAGTGCCAGGGATATTAGGGCCATGGATATTAGGTCCAGGGATGTTAGGGCCAGGGATATTAGGGCCAGGGATATTAGGTCCACGGATATTACGGCCAGAGATATTAGGGCGAGGGATATTAGGGCCAGGGATATTAGGGCCAGGGATATTAGGGTCAGGAATATTAGGGCCATGGATATTAGGGCCAGGGATATTTGGGCCAGGGATATTAGGGCCACGGATATTAGGGCCAGGGATATTAGGGCCAGGGATATTAGGGCCAGAGATATTAGGGCCAGGGATATTAGGGCCAGGGATATTACGGTCAGGGATATTAGGGCCAGGGATATAATGGCCAGGGATATTAGGGCCAGGCATATTATGGCCAGGGATATTAGGGCCAGGGATATTAGGGCCAGGGATATTAGGGCCAGGGATATTAGGGCCAGGGATATTAAGGCCAGGGATATTAGGGCCAGGGATATTA
This sequence comes from Petromyzon marinus, assembly GCF_048934315.1. Lineage (NCBI taxonomy): Eukaryota > Metazoa > Chordata > Hyperoartia > Petromyzontiformes > Petromyzontidae > Petromyzon > Petromyzon marinus. The sequence continues at coordinate 707,355 of NW_027423041.1, read as the reverse complement.
GGGCCAGGGATATTATGGCCAGCGATATTAGGGCCAGGGATATTAGGGCCAAGGATATTAGGGCCAGGGATATTAGGGCCAGAAATATTAGGGCCAGGGATATTAGGGCCAGGGATATTAGGGCCAGGGATATTAGGGCCAGGGATATTAGGGCCAGGGATATCAGTTCCACGGATATTACGGCCAGGGATATTAGGGCCAGGGATATTAGGGCCAGAGATATTAGGGCCAGGGATATTAGGGCCAGGGATATTAGGGCCAGGGTTATTAGGGCCAGGGTTATTAAGGCCAGGGATATTAGGGCCAGGGATATAAGGGCCAGGGATATTAGGGCCAGGGATATTAGGGCCAGGGATATTAGGGCAAGGGATATTATGGGCCAGGGATATTAGGGCCAAGGATATTAGGGCCAGGGATTTTAGGGCAAGGGATATTAGGGCCAGGGATATTAGGGCCAGGGATATTAGTGCCAGGGATATTAGGGCCATGGATATTAGGTCCAGGGATGTTAGGGCCAGGGATATTAGGTCCAGGGATATTAGGGCCAGGGATATTAGGTCCACGGATATTACGGCCAGAGATATTAGGGCGAGGGATATTAGGGCCAGGGATATTAGGGCCAGGGATATTAGGGTCATGGATATTAGGGCCAGGGATATTAGGGCCAGGGATATTTGGGCCAGGGATATTAGGGCCACGGATATTAGGGCCAGGGATATTAGGGCCAGGGATATTAGGGCCAGAGATATTAGGGCCAGGGATATTAGGGCCAGGGATATTACGGTCAGGGATATTAGGGCCAGGGATATAATGGCCAGGGATATTAGGGCCAGGCATATTATGGCCAGGGATATTAGGGCCAGGGATATTAGGGCCAGGGATATTAGGGCCAGGGATATTAGGGCCAGGGATATTAAGGCCAGGGATATTAGGGCCAGGGATATTAGGGCCAGGGATATTATGGCCAGCGATATTAGGGCCAGGGATATTAGGGCCAGGGATATTAGGGCCAGGGATATTAGGGCCAGAAATATTAGGGCCAGGGATATTAGGGCCAGGGATATTAGGGCCAGGGATATTAGGGCCAGGGATATTAGGGCCAGGGATATTAGGGCCAGGGATATTAAGGCCAGGGATATTAGGGCCAGGGATATTAGGGCCAGGGATATTATGGCCAGCGATATTAGGGCCAGGGATATTAGGGCCAGGGATATTAGGGCCAGGGATATTAGGGCCAGAAATATTAGGGCCAGGGATATTAGGGCCAGGGATATTAGGGCCAGGGATATTAGGGCCACGGATATTAGGGCCAGGGATATTAGGGCCAGGGATATTAGGGCCAGAGATATTAGGGCCAGGGATATTAGGGCCAGGGATATTACGGTCAGGGATATTAGGGCCAGGGATATAATGGCCAGGGATATTAGGGCCAGGCATATTTTGGCCAAGGATATTAGGGCCAGGGATATTAGGGCCAGGGATATTAGGGCCAGGGATATTAGGGCCAGGGATATTAAGGCCAGGGATATTAGGGCCAGGGATATTAGGGCCAGGGATATTATGGCCAGCGATATTAGGGCCAGGGATATTAGGGCCAAGGATATTAGGGCCAGGGATATTAGGGCCAGAAATATTAGGGCCAGGGATATTAGGGCCAGGGATATTAGGGCCAGGGATATTAGGGCCAGGGATATTAGGGCCAGGGATATCAGTTCCACGGATATTACGGCCAGGGATATTAGGGCCAGGGATATTAGGGCCAGAGATATTAGGGCCAGGGATATTAGGGCCAGGGATATTAGGGCCAGGGTTATTAGGGCCAGGGTTATTAAGGCCAGGGATATTAGGGCCAGGGATATTAGGGCCAGGGATATTAGGGCCAGGGATATTAGGGCCAGGGATATTAGGGCAAGGGATATTATGGGCCAGGGATATTAGGGCCAGGGATATTAGTGCCAGGGATATTAGGGCCATGGATATTAGGTCCAGGGATGTTAGGGCCAGGGATATTAGGTCCAGGGATATTAGGGCCAGGGATATTAGGGCCATGGATATTAGGGCCAGGGATATTAGGGCCAGGGATATTAGGTCCAGGGATATTAGGGCCAGGGATATTAGGGCCAGGGATATTAGGGCCAGGGATATTAGGGCCAGGGATATTAGGTCCACGGATATTACGGCCAGAGATATTAGGGCGAGGGATATTAGGGCCAGGGATATTAGGGCCAGGGATATTAGGGTCATGGATATTAGGGCCAGGGATATTAGGGCCAGGGATATTTGGGCCAGGGATATTAGGGCCACGGATATTAGGGCCAGGGATATTAGGGCCAGGGATATTAGGGCCAGAGATATTAGGGCCAGGGATATTAGGGCCAGGGATATTACGGTCAGGGATATTAGGGCCAGGGATATAATGGCCAGGGATATTAAGGCCAGGCATATTATGGCCAGGGATATTAGGGCCAGGGATATTAGGGCCAGGGATATTAGGGCCAGGGATATTAGGGCCAGGGATATTAAGGCCAGGGATATTAGGGCCAGGGATATTAGGGCCAGGGATATTATGGCCAGCGATATTAGGGCCAGGGATATTAGGGCCAGGGATATTAGGGCCAGGGATATTAGGGCCAGAAATATTAGGGCCAGAGATATTAGGGCCAGGGATATTAGGGCCAGGGATATTAGGGCCAGGGATATTACGTCCACGGATATTACGGCCAGGGATATTAGGGCCAGGGATATTAGGGCCAGAGATATTAGGGCCAGGGATATTAGGGCCAGGGATATTAGGGCCAGGGTTATTAGGGCCAGGGTTATTAAGGCCAGGGATATTAGGGCCAGGGATATTAGGGCCAGGGATATTAGGGCCAGGGATATTAGGGCCAGGGATATTAGGGCCAGGGATATTAGGGCCAGGGATATTGGGGCCAGGGATATTAGGGCCAGGGATTTTAGGGCAAGGGATATTAGGGCCAGGGATTTTAGGGCCAGGGATATTAGTGCCAGGGATATTAGGGCCAGGGATATTAGGTCCTGGGATATTAGGGCCAGGGATATTAGGTCCAGGGATATTAGTGCCAGGGATATTAGGGCCCTGGATATTAGGGCCAGGGATATTAGGGCCAGGGATATTAGGTCCAGGGATATTAGGGCCAGGGATATTAGGGCCAGGGATATTAGGGCCAGGGATATTAGGGCCAGGGATATTAGGTCCACGGATATTACGGCCAGAGATATTAGGGTGAGGGATATTAGGGCCAGGGATATTAGGGCCAGGGATATTAGGGTCAGGGATATTAGGGCCAGGGATATTAGGGCCAGGGATATTTGGGCCAGGGATATTAGGGCCACGGATATTAGGGCCAGGGATATTAGGGCCAGGGAAATTAGGGCCAAAGATATTAGGGCCAGGGATATTAGGGCCAGGGATATTACGGTCAGGGATATTAGGGCCAGGGATATAATATCCAGGGATATTAGGGCCAGGCATATTATGGCCAGGGATATTAGGGCCAGGGATATTAGGGCCAGGGATATTAGGGCCAGGGATATTAGGGCCAGGGATATTAAGGCCAGGGATATTAGGGCCAGGGATATTAGGGCCAGGGATATTATGGCCAGCAATATTAGGGCCAGGGATATTAGGGCCAGGGATATTAGGGCCAGAAATATTAGGGCCAGGGATATTAGGGCCAGGGATATTAGGGCCAGGGATATTAGGGCCAGGGATATTAGGTCCACGGATATTACGGCCAGGGATATTAGGGCCAGGGATATTAGGGCCAGAGATATTAGGGCCAGGGATATTAGGGCCAGGGATATTAGGGCCAGGGTTATTAGGGCCAGGGTTATTAAGGCCAGGGATATTAGGGCCAGGGATATTAGGTCCAGGGATATTAGGGCCAGGGATATTAGGGCCAGGGATATTAGGGCCAGGGATATTAGGGCCAGGGATATTAGGTCCACGGATATTATGGCCAGAGATATTAGGGCGAGGGATATTAGGGCCAGGGATATTAGGGCCAGGGATATTAGGGTCAGGGATATTAGGGCCAGGGATATTAGGGCCAGGGATATTTGGGCCAGGGATATTAGGGCCACGGATATTAGGGCCAGGGATATTAGGGCCAGGAAAATTAGGGCCAGAGATATTAGGGCCAGGGATATTAGGGCCAGGGATATTACGGTCAGGGATATTAGGGCCAGGGATATAATGGCCAGGGATATTAGGGCCAGGAATATTATGGCCAGGGATATTAGGGCCAGGGATATTAGGGCCAGGGATATTAGGGCCAGGGATATTAGGGCCAGGGATATTAAGGCCAGGGATATTAGGGCCAGGGATATTAGGGCCAGGGATATTATGGCCAGCAATATTAGGGCCAGGGATATTAGGGCCAGGGATATTAGGGCCAGGGATATTAGGGCCAGAAATATTAGGGCCAGGGATATTAGGGCCAGGGATATTAGGGCCAGGGATATTAGGGCCAGGGATATTAGGTCCACGGATATTACGGCCAGGGATATTAGGGCCAGAGATATTAGGGCCAGGGATATTAGGGCCAGGGATATTAGGGCCAGGGTTATTAGGGCCAGGGTTATTAAGGCCAGGGATATTAGGGCCAGGGATGTTAGGGCCAGGGATATTAGGGACAGGGATATTAGGGCCAGGGACATTAGGGCCAGGGATATTAGGGCCAGGGATATTTGGGCCAGGGATATTAGGGCCAGGGATATTAGCGCCAGGGATTTTAGGGTAAGGGATATTAGGGCCAGGGATATTAGGGCCAGGGATATTAGTGCCAGGGATATTAGGGCCAGGGATATTAGGTCCAGGGATATTAGGGCCAGGGATATTAGGTCCACTGATATTAGGGCCAGAGATATTAGGGCCATGGATATTAGGGCCAGGGATATTAGGGCCAGGGATATTAGGGCCAGGGATATTAGGGCCAGGGATATTAGGGCCAGCGATATTAGGGCCAGGGATATTAGGGCCAGGGATATTAGGGCCAGGGATATTAGGGCCAGGGATATTAGGGCCAGGAATATTAGGGCCAGGGATATTATATCCAGGGATATTAGGGCCAGGGATATTAGGGCCAGGGATATTAGGGCCAGGGATATTATGGCCAGGGATATTATGGAAGGGATAAAAAGCCTGGGATATTAGGGCCAGGTATATTAGGGCCAGGGATATTAGGGCCAGGGATATAAGGGCCAGGGATATTAGGGCCAGGGATATTAGGGCCAGGGATATTAGGGCCAGGGATATTAGGGCCAGGGATATTAGGGCCAGGGATATTAGGGCCAGGGATTTTAGGGCAAGGGATATTAGGGCCAGGGATATTAGGGCCAGGGATATTAGTGCCAGGGATATAAGGGCCAGGGATATTAGGTCCAGGGATATTAGGGCCAGGGATATTAGGTCCAGGGATATTAGGGCCAGGGATATTAGGGCCATGGATATTAGGGCCAGGGATATTAGGGCCAGGGATATTAGGTCCAGGGATATTAGGGCCAGGGATATTAGGGCCAGGGATATTAGGGCCAGGGATATTAGGGCCAGGGATATTAGGTCCACGGATATTACGGCCAGAGATATTAGGGCGAGGGATATTAGGGCCAGGGATATTAGAGCCAGGGATATTAGGGTCAGGGATATTAGGGCCAGGGATATTAGGGCCAGGGATATTAGGGCCAGGGATATTAGGGCCAGGGATATTATGGCCAGGGATATTAGGGCCAGGGATATTAGGGCCATGGAGATTAGGGCCAGCATTATTAGGGACAGGGATATTAGTGCCAGGGATATTATGGCCACGGATATTAGGGCCAGGGATATTAGGGCAAGGGATATTAGGGCCAAGGATATTAGGGCCAGGGATATTAGTGTCAGGGATATTAGGGCCAGGGATATTAGGGCCAGGGATATTTGGGCCAGGGATATTAGGGCCACGGATATTAGGGCCAGGGATATTAGGGCCAGGGATATTAGGGCCAGAGATATTAGGGCCAGGGATATTAGGGCCAGGGATATTATGGTCAGGGATATTAGGGACAGGGATATAATGGCTAGGGATATTAGGGCCAGGCATATTATGGCCAGGGATATTAGGGCCAGGGATATTAGGGCCAGGGATATTAGGGCCAGGGATATTAGGGCAAGGGATATTAATGCCAGGGATATTAGGGCCAGGGATATTAGGGCCAGGGATATTATGGCCAGCGATATTAGGGCCAGGGATATTAGGGCCAGGGATATTAGGTCCAGGGATATTATGGCCAGGGATATTAGGGCCAGGGATATTAGGGCCAGGGATATTAGGGCCAGGGATATTAGGTCCACGGATATTACGGCCAGAGATATTAGGGCGAGGGATATTAGGGCCAGGGATATTAGGGCCAGGGATATTAGGGTCATGGATATTATGGCCAGGGATATTAGGGCCAGGGATATTAGGGCCAGGGATATTAGGGCCAGGGATATTAGGGCCAGGGATATTAGGGCCAGGGATGTTAGGGCCAGGGATGTTAGGGCCAGGGATATTAGGGCCAGGGATATTAGGGCCAGGGATATTATGGCCAGGGATATTAGGGCAAGGGATATTAGGGCCAGGGATATTAGGGCCAGGGATATTAGGGCCAGGGATATTAGGGGCAGAGATATTAGGGCCAGCAATATTAGGGCCAGGGATATTAGGGCCAGGGATATTAAGGCCAGGGATATTAGGGCCGGGGATATTAGGGCCAGGGATATTAGGGCCAGGGATATTAGGGCCAGGGATATTAGGGCCAGGGATATTAGGCCCAGGGATATTACGGCCAGGGATATTAGGGCCAGGGATATTAGGGCCAGGGATATTAGGGCCAGGGATATTAGGGCCAGGGATATTAGGGCCAGGGATATTAGGGCCAGGGATATTAGGGCCAGGGATATTAGGGCCAGGGATATTAGGCCCAGTGATATTAGGGCCAGGGATTTTAGGGCAAGGGATTTTAGGGCCAGGGATATTAGGGCCAGGGATATTAGGGCCAGGGATGTTAGGTCCAGGGATATTAGGGCCAGGGATATTAGGGCCAGGGATATTAGGGCCAGGGATATTAGGGCCAGGGATATTAGGGCCAGGGTTATTAGGGCCAGGGATATTAGGGCCAGGGATATTAGGGCCAGGGATATTAGGGCCAGGGATATTAGGGCCAGGGATATTTGGGCCAGGGATATTAGGGCTACGGATATTAGGGCCAGGGATATTAGGGCCAGGGATATTAGGGCCAGAGATATTAGGGCCAGGGATATTAGGGCCAGGGATATTTCGGTCAGGGATATTAGGGCCAGGGATATAATGGCCAGGGATATTAGGGCCAGGCATATTATGGCCAGGGATTTTAGGGCCAGGGATATTAGGGCCAGGGATATTAGGGCCAGGGATATTAAGGCCAGGGATATTAGGGCCAGGGTTATTAGGGCCAGGGATATTAGGGCCAGGGATTTTAGGGTAAGGGATATTAGGGCCAGGGATATTAGGGCCAGGGATTTTAGGGCCAGGGATTTTAGGGTAAGGGATATTAGGGCCAGGGATATTAGGGCCAGGGATATTAGTGCCAGGGATATTAGGGCCAGGGATATTAGGGCCAGGGATTTTAGGGTAAGGGATATTAGGTCCAGGGATATTAGGGCCAGGGATATTAGTGCCAGGGATATTAGGGCCAGGGATATTAGGTCCAGGGATATTAGGGCCAGGGATATTAGGTCCACTGATATTAGGGCCAGAGATATTACGGCCATGGATATTAGGGCCAGGGATATTAGGGCCAGGGATATTAGGGCCAGGGATATTAGGGCCAGGGATATTAGGGCCAGCGATATTAGGGCCAGGGATATTAGGGCCAGGGATATTAGGGCCAGGGATATTAGGGCCAGGGATATTAGGGCCAGGGATAGTAGGGCCAAAGATATTATATCCAGGGATATTAGGGCCAGGGATATTAGGGCCAGGGATATTAGGGCCAGGGATATTATGGCCAGGGATATTATGGAAGGGATAATAAGCCTGGGATATTAGGGCCAGGTATATTAGGGCCAGGGATATTAGGGCCAGGGATATAAGGGCCAGGGATATTAGGGCCAGGGATATTAGGGCCAGGGATATTAGGGCCAGGGATATTAGGGCCAGGGATATTAGGGCCAGGGATATTAGGGCCAGAGATTTTAGGGCAAGGGATATTAGGGCCAGGGATATTAGGGCCAGGGATATTAGTGCCAGGGATATGAGGGCCAGGGATATTAGGTCCAGGGATATTAGGGCCAGGGATATTAGGTCCAGGGATATTAGGGCCAGGGATATTAGGGCCATGGATATTAGGGCCAGGGATATTAGGGCCAGGGATATTAGGTCCAGGGATATTAGGGCCAGGGATATTAGGGCCAGGGATATTAGGGCCAGGGATATTAGGGCCAGGGATATTAGGTCCACGGATATTACGGCCAGAGATATTAGGGCGAGGGATATTAGGGCCAGGGATATTAGAGCCAGGAATATTAGGGTCAGGGATATTAGGGCCAGGGATATTAGGGCCAGGGAGATTAGGGCCAGCATTATTAGGGACAGGGATATTAGTGCCAGGGATATTATGGCCAGGGATATTAGGGCCAGGGATATTAGGGCAAGGGATATTAGGGCCAAGGTTATTAGGGCCAGGGATATTAGTGTCAGGGATATTAGGGCCAGGGATATTAGGGCCAGGGATATTTGGGCCAGGGATATTAGGGCCACGGATATTAGGGCCAGGGATATTAGGGCCAGGGATATTAGGGCCAGAGATATTAGGGCCAGGGATATTAGGGCCAGGGATATTATGGTCAGGGATATTAGGGCCAGGGATATAATGGCTAGGGATATTAGGGCCAGGCATATTATGGCCAGGGATATTAGGGCCAGGGATATTAGGGCCAGGGATATTAGGGCCAGGGATATTAGGGCAAGGGATATTAATGCCAGGGATATTAGGGCCAGGGATATTAGGGCCAGGGATATTATGGCCAGCGATATTAGGGCCAGGGATATTAGGGCCAGGGATATTAGGTCCAGGGATATTAGGGCCAGGGATATTAGGGCCAGGGATATTAGGGCCAGGGATATTAGGGCCAGGGATATTAGGGCCAGGGATATTAGGGCCAGGGATATTAGGGCCAGGGATATTAGGGCCAGGGATATTAGGGCCAGGGATGTTAGGGCCAGGGATGTTAGGGCCAGGGATATTAGGGCCAGGGATATTAGGGCCAGGGATATTATGGCCAGGGATATTAGGGCAAGGGATATTAGGGCCAGGGATATTAGGGCCAGGGATATTAGGTCCAGGGATATTAGGGGCAGAGATATTAGGGCCAGCGATATTAGGGCCAGGGATATTAGGGCCAGGGATATTAGGGCCAGGGATATTAGGGCCAGGGATATTAGGGCCAGGGATATTAGGGCCAGGGATATTAGGGCCAGGGATGTTAGGGCCAGGGATGTTAGGGCCAGGGATATTAGGGCCAGGGATATTAGGGCCAGGGATATTATGGCCAGGGATATTAGGGCAAGGGATATTAGGGCCAGGGATATTAGGGCCAGGGATATTAGGTCCAGGGATATTAGGGGCAGAGATATTAGGGCCAGCGATATTAGGGCCAGGGATATTAGGGCCAGGGATATTAAGGCCAGGGATATTAGGGCCGGGGATATTAGGGCCAAGGATATTAGGGCCAGGGATATTAGGGCCAGGGATATTAGGGCCAGGGATATTAGGTCCAGGGATATTAGGGCCAGGGATATTACGGCCAGGGATATTAGGGCCAGGGATATTAGGGCCAGGGATATTAGGGCCAGGGATATTAGGGCCAGGGTTATTAGGGCCAGGGATATTAGGGCCAGGGATATTAGGGCCAGGGATATTAGGGCCAGGGATATTAGGGCCAGGGATATTAGGCCCAGTGATATTAGGGCCAGGGATTTTAGGGCAAGGGATTTTAGGGCCAGGGATATTAGGGCCAGGGATATTAGGGCCAGGGATGTTAGGTCCAGGGATATTAGGGCCAGGGATATTAGGGCCAGGGATATTAGGGCCAGGGATATTAGGGCCAGGGATATTAGGGCCAGGGTTATTAGGGCCAGGGATATTAGGGCCAGGGATATTAGGGCCAGGGATATTAGGGCCAGGGATATTAGGGTCAGGGATATTAGGGCCAGGGATATTAGGGCCAGGGATATTTGGGCCAGGGATATTAGGGCTACGGATATTAGGGCCAGGGATATTAGGGCCAGGGATATTAGGGCCAGAGATATTAGGGCCAGGGATATTAGGGCCAGGGATATTTCGGTCAGGGATATTAGGGCCAGGGATATAATGGCCAGGGATATTAGGGCCAGGCATATTATGGCCAGGGATATTAGGTCCAGGGATATTAGGGCCAGGGATATTACGGCCAGGGATATTAGGGCCAGGGATATTAGGGCCAGGGATATTAGGGCCAGGGATATTAGGGCCAGGGTTATTAGGGCCAGGGATATTAGGGCCAGGGATATTAGGGCCAGGGATATTAGGGCCAGGGATATTAGGGCCAGGGATATTAGGCCCAGTGATATTAGGGCCAGGGATTTTAGGGCAAGGGATTTTAGGGCCAGGGATATTAGGGCCAGGGATATTAGGGCCAGGGATGTTAGGTCCAGGGATATTAGGGCCAGGGATATTAGGGCCAGGGATATTAGGGCCAGGGATATTAGGGCCAGGGATATTAGGGCCAGGGTTATTAGGGCCAGGGATATTAGGGCCAGGGATATTAGGGCCAGGGATATTAGGGCCAGGGATATTAGGGTCAGGGATATTAGGGCCAGGGATATTAGGGCCAGGGATATTTGGGCCAGGGATATTAGGGCTACGGATATTAGGGCCAGGGATATTAGGGCCAGGGATATTAGGGCCAGAGATATTAGGGCCAGGGATATTAGGGCCAGGGATATTTCGGTCAGGGATATTAGGGCCAGGGATATAATGGCCAGGGATATTAGGGCCAGGCATATTATGGCCAGGGATATTAGGGCCAGGGATATTAGGGCCAGGGATATTAGGGCCAGGGATATTAAGGCCAGGGATATTAGGGCCAGGGTTATTAGGGCCAGGGATATTAGGGCCAGGGATTTTAGGGTAAGGGATATTAGGGCCAGGGATATTAGGGCCAGGGATTTTAGGGCCAGGGATTTTAGGGTAAGGGATATTAGGGCCAGGGATATTAGGGCCAGGGATATTAGTGCCAGGGATATTAGGGCCAGGGATATTAGGGCCAGGGATTTTAGGGTAAGGGATATTAGGGCCAGGGATATTAGGGCCAGGGATATTAGTGCCAGGGATATTAGGGCCAGGGATATTAGGTCCAGGGATATTAGGGCCAGGGATATTAGGTCCACTGATATTAGGGCCAGAGATATTAGGGCCATGGATATTAGGGCCAGGGATATTAGGGCCAGGGATATTAGGGCCAGGGATATTAGGGCCAGGGATATTATGGCCAGCGATATTAGGGCCAGGGATATTAGGGCCAGGGATATTAGGTCCAGGGATATTAGGGCCAGGGATATTAGGGCCAGGGATATTAGGGCCAGGGATATTAGGGCCAGGGATATTAGGTCCACGGATATTACGGCCAGAGATATTAGGGCGAGGGATATTAGGGCCAGGGATATTAGGGCCAGGGATATTAGGGTCATGGATATTAGGGCCAGGGATATTAGGGCCAGGGATATTAGGGCCAGGGATATTAGGGCCAGGGATATTAGGGCCAGGGATATTAGGGCCAGGGATGTTAGGGCCAGGGATGTTAGGGCCAGGGATATTAGGGCCAGGGATATTAGGGCCAGGGATATTATGGCCAGGGATATTAGGGCAAGGGATATTAGGGCCAGGGATATTAGGGCAAGGGACATTAGGGCCAGGGATATTAGGGGCAGAGATATTAGGGCCAGCGATAATAGGGCCAGGGATATTAGGGCCAGGGATATTAAGGCCAGGGATATTAGGGCCGGGGATATTAGGGCCAGGGATATTAGGGCCAGGGATATTAGGGCCAGGGATATTAGGGCCAGGGATATTAGGTCCAGGGATATTAGGGCCAGGGATATTACGGCCAGGGATATTAGGGCCAGGGATATTAGGGCCAGGGATATTAGGGCCAGGGATATTAGGGCCAGGGTTATTAGGGCCAGGGATATTAGGGCCAGGGATATTAGGGCCAGGGATATTAGGGCCAGGGATATTAGGCCCAGTGATATTAGGGCCAGGGATTTTAGGGCAAGGGATTTTAGGGCCAGGGATATTAGGGCCAGGGATATTAGGGCCAGGGATGTTAGGTCCAGGGATATTAGGGCCAGGGATATTAGGGCCAGGGATATTAGGGCCAGGGATATTAGGGCCAGGGATATTAGGGCCAGGGTTATTAGGGCCAGGGATATTAGGGCCAGGGATATTAGGGCCAGGGATATTATGGCCAGGGATATTAGGGTCAGGGATATTAGGGCCAGGGATATTAGGGCCAGGGATATTTGGGCCAGGGATATTAGGGCTACGGATATTAGGGCCAGGGATATTAGGGCCAGGGATATTAGGGCCAGAGATATTAGGGCCAGGGATATTAGGGCCAGGGATATTTCGGTCAGGGATATTAGGGCCAGGGATATAATGGCCAGGGATATTAGGGCCAGGCATATTATGGCCAGGGATATTAGGGCCAGGGATATTAGGGCCAGGGATATTAGGGCCAGGGATATTAAGGCCAGGGATATTAGGGCCAGGGTTATTAGGGCCAGGGATATTAGGGCCAGGGATTTTATGGTAAGGGATATTAGGGCCAGGGATATTAGGGCCAGGGATTTTAGGGCCAGGGATTTTAGGGTAAGGGATATTAGGGCCAGGGATATTAGGGCCAGGGATATTAGTGCCAGCGATATTAGGGCCAGGGATATTAGGGCCAGGGATTTCAGGGTAAGGGATATTAGGGCCAGGGATATTAGGGCCAGGGATATTAGTGCCAGGGATATTAGGGCCAGGGATATTAGGTCCAGGGATATTAGGGCCAGGGATATTAGGTCCACTGATATTAGGGCCAGAGATATTAGGGCCATGGATATTAGGGCCAGGGATATTAGGGCCAGGGATATTAGGGCCAGGGATATTAGGGCCAGGGATATTAGGGCCAGCGATATTAGGGCCAGGGATATTAGGGCCAGGGATATTAGGGCCAGGGATATTAGGGCCAGGGATATTAGGGCCAGGGATATTAGGTCCACGGATATTACGGCCAGAGATATTAGGGCGAGGGATATTAGGGCCAGGGATATTAGGGCCAGGGATATTAGGGTCATGGATATTATGGCCAGGGATATTAGGGCCAGGGATATTAGGGCCAGGGATATTAGGGCCAGGGATATTAGGGCCAGGGATATTAGGGCCAGGGATGTTAGGGCCAGGGATGTTAGGGCCAGGGATATTAGGGCCAGGGATATTAGGGCCAGGGATATTATGGCCAGGGATATTAGGGCAAGGGATATTAGGGCCAGGGATATTAGGGCCAGGGATATTAGGGCCAGGGATATTAGGGGCAGAGATATTAGGGCCAGCAATATTAGGGCCAGGGATATTAGGGCCAGGGATATTAAGGCCAGGGATATTAGGGCCGGGGATATTAGGGCCAGGGATATTAGGGCCAGGGATATTAGGGCCAGGGATATTAGGGCCAGGGATATTAGGTCCAGGGATATTAGGGCCAGGGATATTACGGCCAGGGATATTAGGGCCAGGGATATTAGGGCCAGGGATATTAGGGCCAGGGATATTAGGGCCAGGGTTATTAGGGCCAGGGATATTAGGGCCAGGGATATTAGGGCCAGGGATATTAGGGCCAGGGATATTAGGGCCAGGGATATTAGGGCCAGGGATTTTAGGGCAAGGTATTTTAGGGCCAGGGATATTAGGGCCAGGGATATTAGGGCCAGGGATGTTAGGTCCAGGGATATTAGGGCCAGGGATATTAGGGCCAGGGATATTAGGGCCAGGGATATTAGGGCCAGGGATATTAGGGCCAGGGTTATTAGGGCCAGGGATATTAGGGCCAGGGATATTAGGGCCAGGGATATTAGGGCCAGGGATATTAGGGTCAGGGATATTAGGGCCAGGGATATTAGGGCCAGGGATATTTGGGCCAGGGATATTAGGGCTACGGATATTAGGGCCAGGGATATTAGGGCCAGGGATATTAGGGCCAGAGATATTAGGGCCAGGGATATTAGGGCCAGGGATATTTCGGTCAGGGATATTAGGGCCAGGGATATAATGGCCAGGGATATTAGGGCCAGGCATATTATGGCCAGGGATTTTAGGGCCAGGAATATTAGGGCCAGGGATATTAGGGCCAGGGATATTAAGGCCAGGGATATTAGGGCCAGGGTTATTAGGGCCAGGGATATTAGGGCCAGGGATTTTAGGGTAAGGGATATTAGGGCCAGGGATATTAGGGCCAGGGATTTTAGGGCCAGGGATTTTAGGGTAAGGGATATTAGGGCCAGGGATATTAGGGCCAGGGATATTAGTGCCAGGGATATTAGGGCCAGGGATATTAGGGCCAGGGATTTTAGGGTAAGGGATATTAGGTCCAGGGATATTAGGGCCAGGGATATTAGTGCCAGGGATATTAGGGCCAGGGATATTAGGTCCAGGGATATTAGGGCCAGGGATATTAGGTCCACTGATATTAGGGCCAGAGATATTAGGGCCATGGATATTAGGGCCAGGGATATTAGGGCCAGGGATATTAGGGCCAGGGATATTAGGGCCAGGGATATTAGGGCCAGCGATATTAGGGCCAGGGATATTAGGGCCAGGGATATTAGGGCCAGGGATATTAGGGCCAGGGATATTAGGGCCAGGGATAGTAGGGCCAAAGATATTATATCCAGGGATATTAGGGCCAGGGATATTAGGGCCAGGGATATTAGGGCCAGGGATATTATGGCCAGGGATATTATGGAAGGGATAATAAGCCTGGGATATTAGGGCCAGGTATATTAGGGCCAGGGATATTAGGGCCAGGGATATAAGGGCCAGGGATATTAGGGCCAGGGATATTAGGGCCAGGGATATTAGGGCCAGGGATATTAGGGCCAGGGATATTAGGGCCAGGGATATTAGGGCCAGAGATTTTAGGGCAAGGGATATTAGGGCCAGGGATATTAGGGCCAGGGATATTAGTGCCAGGGATATGAGGGCCAGGGATATTAGGTCCAGGGATATTAGGGCCAGGGATATTAGGTCCAGGGATATTAGGGCCAGGGATATTAGGGCCATGGATATTAGGGCCAGGGATATTAGGGCCAGGGATATTAGGTCCAGGGATATTAGGGCCAGGGATATTAGGGCCAGGGATATTAGGGCCAGGGATATTAGGGCCAGGGATATTAGGTCCACGGATATTACGGCCAGAGATATTAGGGCGAGGGATATTAGGGCCAGGGATATTAGAGCCAGGAATATTAGGGTCAGGGATATTAGGGCCAGGGATATTAGGGCCAGGGAGATTAGGGCCAGCATTATTAGGGACAGGGATATTAGTGCCAGGGATATTATGGCCAGGGATATTAGGGCCAGGGATATTAGGGCAAGGGATATTAGGGCCAAGGATATTAGGGCCAGGGATATTAGTGTCAGGGATATTAGGGCCAGGGATATTAGGGCCAGGGATATTTGGGCCAGGGATATTAGGGCCACGGATATTAGGGCCAGGGATATTAGGGCCAGGGATATTAGGGCCAGAGATATTAGGGCCAGGGATATTAGGGCCAGGGATATTATGGTCAGGGATATTAGGGCCAGGGATATAATGGCTAGGGATATTAGGGCCAGGCATATTATGGCCAGGGATATTAGGGCCAGGGATATTAGGGCCAGGGATATTAGGGCCAGGGATATTAGGGCAAGGGATATTAATGCCAGGGATATTAGGGCCAGGGATATTAGGGCCAGGGATATTATGGCCAGCGATATTAGGGCCAGGGATATTAGGGCCAGGGATATTAGGTCCAGGGATATTAGGGCCAGGGATATTAGGGCCAGGGATATTAGGGCCAGGGATATTAGGGCCAGGGATATTAGGTCCACGGATATTACGGCCAGAGATATTAGGGCGAGGGATATTAGGGCCAGGGATATTAGGGCCAGGGATATTAGGGTCATGGATATTAGGGCCAGGGATATTAGGGCCAGGGATATTAGGGCCAGGGATATTAGGGCCAGGGATATTAGGGCCAGGGATATTAGGGCCAGGGATGTTAGGGCCAGGGATGTTAGGGCCAGGGATATTAGGGCCAGGGATATTAGGGCCAGGGATATTATGGCCAGGGATATTAGGGCAAGGGATATTAGGGCCAGGGATATTAGGGCCAGGGATATTAGGTCCAGGGATATTAGGGGCAGAGATATTAGGGCCAGCGATATTAGGGCCAGGGATATTAGGGCCAGGGATATTAAGGCCAGGGATATTAGGGCCGGGGATATTAGGGCCAAGGATATTAGGGCCAGGGATATTAGGGCCAGGGATATTAGGGCCAGGGATATTAGGTCCAGGGATATTAGGGCCAGGGATATTACGGCCAGGGATATTAGGGCCAGGGATATTAGGGCCAGGGATATTAGGGCCAGGGATATTAGGGCCAGGGTTATTAGGGCCAGGGATATTAGTGCCAGGGATATTAGGGCCAGGGATATTAGGGCCAGGGATATTAGGGCCAGGGATATTAGGCCCAGTGATATTAGGGCCAGGGATTTTAGGGCAAGGGATTTTAGGGCCAGGGATATTAGGGCCAGGGATATTAGGGCTAGGGATGTTAGGTCCAGGGATATTAGGGCCAGGGATATTACGGCCAGGGATATTAGGGCCAGGGATATTAGGGCCAGGGATATTAGGGCCAGGGATATTAGGGCCAGGGTTATTAGGGCCAGGGATATTAGGGCCAGGGATATTAGGGCCAGGGATATTAGGGCCAGGGATATTAGGGCCAGGGATATTAGGCCCAGTGATATTAGGGCCAGGGATTTTAGGGCAAGGGATTTTAGGGCCAGGGATATTAGGGCCAGGGATATTAGGGCCAGGGATGTTAGGTCCAGGGATATTAGGGCCAGGGATATTAGGGCCAGGGATATTAGGGCCAGGGATATTAGGGCCAGGGATATTAGGGCCAGGGTTATTAGGGCCAGGGATATTAGGGCCAGGGATATTAGGGCCAGGGATATTAGGGCCAGGGATATTAGGGTCAGGGATATTAGGGCCAGGGATATTAGGGCCAGGGATATTTGGGCCAGGGATATTAGGGCTACGGATATTAGGGCCAGGGATATTAGGGCCAGGGATATTAGGGCCAGAGATATTAGGGCCAGGGATATTAGGGCCAGGGATATTTCGGTCAGGGATATTAGGGCCAGGGATATAATGGCCAGGGATATTAGGGCCAGGCATATTATGGCCAGGGATATTAGGGCCAGGGATATTAGGGCCAGGGATATTAGGGCCAGGGATATTAAGGCCAGGGATATTAGGGCCAGGGTTATTAGGGCCAGGGATATTAGGGCCAGGGATTTTAGGGTAAGGGATATTAGGGCCAGGGATATTAGGGCCAGGGATTTTAGGGCCAGGGATTTTAGGGTAAGGGATATTAGGGCCAGGGATATTAGGGCCAGGGATATTAGTGCCAGGGATATTAGGGCCAGGGATATTAGGGCCAGGGATTTTAGGGTAAGGGATATTAGGGCCAGGGATATTAGGGCCAGGGATATTAGTGCCAGGGATATTAGGGCCAGGGATATTAGGTCCAGGGATATTAGGGCCAGGGATATTAGGTCCACTGATATTAGGGCCAGAGATATTAGGGCCATGGATATTAGGGCCAGGGATATTAGGGCCAGGGATATTAGGGCCAGGGATATTAGGGCCAGGGATATTATGGCCAGCGATATTAGGGCCAGGGATATTAGGGCCAGGGATATTAGGTCCAGGGATATTAGGGCCAGGGATATTAGGGCCAGGGATATTAGGGCCAGGGATATTAGGGCCAGGGATATTAGGTCCACGGATATTACGGCCAGAGATATTAGGGCGAGGGATATTAGGGCCAGGGATATTAGGGCCAGGGATATTAGGGTCATGGATATTAGGGCCAGGGATATTAGGGCCAGGGATATTAGGGCCAGGGATATTAGGGCCAGGGATATTAGGGCCAGGGATATTAGGGCCAGGGATATTAGGGCCAGGGATGTTAGGGCCAGGGATATTAGGGCCAGGGATATTAGGGCCAGGGATATTATGGCCAGGGATATTAGGGCAAGGGATATTAGGGCCAGGGATATTAGGGCAAGGGACATTAGGGCCAGGGATATTAGGGGCAGAGATATTAGGGCCAGCGATAATAGGGCCAGGGATATTAGGGCCAGGGATATTAAGGCCAGGGATATTAGGGCCGGGGATATTAGGGCCAGGGATATTAGGGCCAGGGATATTAGGGCCAGGGATATTAGGGCCAGGGATATTAGGTCCAGGGATATTAGGGCCAGGGATATTACGGCCAGGGATATTAGGGCCAGGGATATTAGGGCCAGGGATATTAGGGCCAGGGATATTAGGGCCAGGGTTATTAGGGCCAGGGATATTAGGGCCAGGGATATTAGGGCCAGGGATATTAGGGCCAGGGATATTAGGGCCAGGGATATTAGGCCCAGTGATATTAGGGCCAGGGATTTTAGGGCAAGGGATTTTAGGGCCAGGGATATTAGGGCCAGGGATATTAGGGCCAGGGATGTTAGGTCCAGGGATATTAGGGCCAGGGATATTAGGGCCAGGGATATTAGGGCCAGGGATATTAGGGCCAGGGATATTAGGGCCAGGGTTATTAGGGTCAGGGATATTAGGGCCAGGGATATTAGGGCCAGGGATATTAGGGCCAGGGATATTAGGGTCAGGGATATTAGGGCCAGGGATATTAGGGCCAGGGATATTTGGGCCAGGGATATTAGGGCTACGGATATTAGGGCCAGGGATATTAGGGCCAGGGATATTAGGGCCAGAGATATTAGGGCCAGGGATATTAGGGCCAGGGATATTTCGGTCAGGGATATTAGGGCCAGGGATATAATGGCCAGGGATATTAGGGCCAGGCATATTATGGCCAGGGATATTAGGGCCAGGGATATTAGGGCCAGGGATATTAGGGCCAGGGATATTAAGGCCAGGGATATTAGGGCCAGGGTTATTAGGGCCAGGGATATTAGGGCCAGGGATTTTAGGGTAAGGGATATTAGGGCCAGGGATATTAGGGCCAGGGATTTTAGGGCCAGGGATTTTAGGGTAAGGGATATTAGGGCCAGGGATATTAGGGCCAGGGATATTAGTGCCAGCGATATTAGGGCCAGGGATATTAGGGCCAGGGATTTCAGGGTAAGGGATATTAGGGCCAGGGATATTAGGGCCAGGGATATTAGTGCCAGGGATATTAGGGCCAGGGATATTAGGTCCAGGGATATTAGGGCCAGGGATATTAGGTCCACTGATATTAGGGCCAGAGATATTAGGGCCATGGATATTAGGGCCAGGGATATTAGGGCCAGGGATATTAGGGCCAGGGATATTAGGGCCAGGGATATTAGGGCCAGCGATATTAGGGCCAGGGATATTAGGGCCAGGGATATTAGGGCCAGGGATATTAGGGCCAGGGATATTAGGGCCAGGGATATTAGGGCCAGGGATATTATATCCAGGGATATTAGGGCCAGGGATATTAGGGCCAGGGATATTAGGGCCAGGGATATTATGGCCAGGGATATTATGGAAGGGATAATAAGCCTGGGATATTAGGGCCAGGTATATTAGGGCCAGGGATATTAGGGCCAGGGATATAAGGGCCAGGGATATTAGGGCCAGGGATATTAGGGCCAGGGATATTAGGGCCAGGGATATTAGGGCCAGGGATATTAGGGCCATGGATATTAGGGCCAGGGATTTTAGGGCAAGGGATATTAGGGCCAGGGATATTAGGGCCAGGGATATTAGTGCCAGGGATATGAGGGCCAGGGATATTAGGTCCAGGGATATTAGGGCCAGGGATATTAGGTCCAGGGATATTAGGGCCAGGGATATTAGGGCCATGGATATTAGGGCCAGGGATATTAGGGCCAGGGATAGTAGGTCCAGGGATATTAGGGCCAGGGATATTAGGGCCAGGGATATTAGGGCCAGGGATATTAGGGCCAGGGATATTAGGTCCACGGATATTACGGCCAGAGATATTAGGGCGAGGGATATTAGGGCCAGGGATATTAGAGCCAGGGATATTAGGGTCAGGGATATTAGGGCCAGGGATATTAGGGCCAGGGATATTAGGGCCAGGGATATTAGGGCCAGGGATATTAGGGCCAGGGATATTAGGGCCAGGGATATTAGGGCCAGGGAGATTAGGGCCAGCATTATTAGGGACAGGGATATTAGTGCCAGGGATATTATGGCCAGGGATATTAGGGCCAGGGATATTAGGGCAAGGGATATTAGGGCCAAGGATATTAGGGCCAGGGATATTAGTGTCAGGGATATTAGGGCCAGGGATATTAGGGCCAGGGATATTTGGGCCAGGGATATTAGGGCCACGGATATTAGGGCCAGGGATATTAGGGCCAGGGATATTAGGGCCAGAGATATTAGGGCCAGGGATATTAGGGCCAGGGATATTATGGTCAGGGATATTAGGGCCAGGGATATAATGGCTAGGGATATTAGGGCCAGGCATATTATGGCCAGGGATATTAGGGCCAGGGATATTAGGGCCAGGGATATTAGGGCCAGGGATATTAGGGCAAGGGATATTAATGCCAGGGATATTAGGGCCAGGGATATTAGGGCCAGGGATATTATGGCCAGCGATGTTAGGGCCAGGGATATTAGGGCCAGGGATATTAGGTCCAGGGATATTAGGGCCAGGGATATTAGGGCCAGGGATATTAGGGCCAGGGATATTAGGGCCAGGGATATTAGGTCCACGGATATTACGGCCAGAAATATTAGGGCGAGGGATATTAGGGCCAGGGATATTAGGGCCAGGGATATTAGGGTCATGGATATTAGGGCCAGGGATATTAGGGCCAGGGATATTAGGGCCAGGGATATTAGGGCCAGGGATATTAGGGCCAGGGATATTAGGGCCAGGGATGTTAGGGCCAGGGATGTTAGGGCCAGGGATATTAGGGCCAGGGATATTAGGTCCAGGGATATTAGGGCCAGGGATATTAGGGCCAGGGATATTAGGGCCAGGGATATTAGGGCCAGGGATATTAGGTCCACGGATATTACGGCCAGAAATATTAGGGCGAGGGATATTAGGGCCAGGGATATTAGGGCCAGGGATATTAGGGTCATGGATATTAGGGCCAGGGATATTAGGGCCAGGGATATTAGGGCCAGGGATATTAGGGCCAGGGATATTAAGGCCAGGGATATTAGGGCCAGGGATGTTAGGGCCAGGGATGTTAGGGCCAGGGATATTAGGGCCAGGGATATTATGGCCAGGGATATTAGGGCAAGGGATATTAGGGCCAGGGATATTAGGGCCAGGGATATTAGGGCCAGGGATATTAGGGGCAGAGATATTAGGGCCAGCGATATTAGGGCCAGGGATATTAGGGCCAGGGATATTAAGGCCAGGGATATTAGGGCCGGGGATATTAGGGCCAGCGATATTAGGGCCAGGGTTATTAGGGCCAGGGATATTAGGGCCAGGGATATTAGGGCCAGGGATATTAGGGCCAGGGATATTAGGGCCAGGGATATTAGGCCCAGTGATATTAGGGCCAGGGATTTTAGGGCAAGGGATTTTAGGGCCAGGGATATTAGGGCCAGGGATATTAGGGCCAGGGATGTTAGGTCCAGGGATATTAGGGCCAGGGATATTAGGGCCAGGGATATTAGGGCCAGGGATATTAGGGCCAGGGATATTAGGGCCAGGGTTATTAGGGCCAGGGATATTAGGGCCAGGGATATTAGGGCCAGGGATATTAGGGCCAGGGATATTAGGGTCAGGGATATTAGGGCCAGGGATATTAGGGCCAGGGATATTTGGGCCAGGGATATTAGGGCTACGGATATTAGGGCCAGGGATATTAGGGCCAGGGATATTAGGGCCAGAGATATTAGGGCCAGGGATATTAGGGCCAGGGATATTACGGTCAGGGATATTAGGGCCAGGGATATAATGGCCAGGGATATTAGGGCCACGGATATTAGGGCCAGGGATATTAGGGCCAGGGATATTAGGGCCAGAGATATTAGGGCCAGGGATATTAGGGCCAGGGATATTATGGTCAGGGATATTAGGGCCAGGGATATAATGGCTAGGGATATTAGGGCCAGGCATATTATGGCCAGGGATATTAGGGCCAGGGATATTAGGGCCAGGGATATTAGGGCCAGGGATATTAGGGCAAGGGATATTAATGCCAGGGATATTAGGGCCAGGGATATTAGGGCCAGGGATATTATGGCCAGCGATATTAGGGCCAGGGATATTAGGGCCAGGGATATTAGGTCCAGGGATATTAGGGCCAGGGATATTAGGGCCACGGATATTAGGGCCAGGGATATTAGGGCCAGGGATATTAGGTCCACGGATATTACGGCCAGAGATATTAGGGCGAGGGATATTAGGGCCAGGGATATTAGGGCCAGGGATATTAGGGTCATGGATATTAGGGCCAGGGATATTAGGGCCAGGATATTAGGGCCAGGGATATTAGGGCCAGGGATATTAGGGCCAGGGATATTAGGGCCAGGGATGTTAGGGCCAGGGATGTTAGGGCCAGGGATATTAGGGCCAGGGATATTATGGCCAGGGATATTAGGGCAAGGGATATTAGGGCCAGGGATATTAGGGCCAGGGATATTAGGGCCAGGGATATTAGGGGCAGAGATATTAGGGCCAGCGATATTAGGGCCAGGGATATTAGGGCCAGGGATTTTAAGGCCAGGGATATTAGGGCCAGGGATATTAGGCCCAGTGATATTAGGGCCAGGGATTTTAGGGCAAGGGATTTTAGGGCCAGGGATATTATGGTCAGGGATATTAGGGCCAGGGATATAATGGCCAGGGATATTAGGGCCAGGCATATTATGGCCAGGGATATTAGGGCCAGGGATATTAGGGCCAGGGATATTAGGGCCAGGGATATTAAGGCCAGGGATATTAGGGCCAGGGTTATTAGGGCCAGGGATGTTATGGCCAGCGATATTAGGGCCAGGGATATTAGGGCCAGGGATATTAGGGCCAGGGATATTAGGGCCAGGGATATTAGGGCCAGGGATATTAGGGCCAGGGATATTAGGGCCAGGGATATTAGGGCCAGGGATATTAGGTCCACGGATATTACGGCCAGGGTTATTAGGGCCAGGGATATTAGGGCCAGGGATATTAGGGCCAGGGATATTAGGGCCAGGGATATTAGGGCCAGGGTTATTAGGGCCAGGGTTATTAAGGCCAGGGATATTAGGGCCAGGGATATTAGGGCCAGGGATATTAGGGCCAGGGATATTAGGGCCAGGGATATTGGGGCCAGGGATATTATGGCCAGGGATATTAGGGCCAGGGATATTAGGGCCAGGGATATTAGGGCCAGGGATTTTAGGGCAAGGGATATTAGGGCCAGGGATATTAGGGCCAGGGATATTAGTGCCAGGGTTATTAGGGCCAGGGATATTAGGTCCAGGGATAGTAGGGCCAGGGATATTAGGTCCAGGGATATTAGGGCCAGGGATATTAGGGCCATGGATATTAGGGCCAGGGATATTAGGGCCAGGGATATTAGGGCCAGGGATATTAGGGCCAGGGATATTAGGGCCAGCGATATTAGGGCCAGGGATATTAGGGCCAGGGATATTAGGGCCAGGGATATTAGAGCCAGGCATATTAGGGCCAGGGATATTAGGACCAGGTATATTAGGGCCAGGGATATTAGGGCCAGGGATATTAGGGCCAGGGATATTAGGGCCAGGGATATTAGGGCCAGGGATATTAGGGCCAGGGATATTAGGGCCAGGGATATTTGGGCCAGGGATATTAGGGCCACGGATATTAGGACCAGGGATATTAGGGCCAGGGATATTAGGGCCAGAGATATTAGGGCCAGGGATATTAGGGCCAGGGATATTATGGTCAGGGATATTAGGGCCAGGGATATAATGGCCAGGGATATTAGGGCCAGGCATATTATGGCCAGGGATATTAGGGCCAGGGATATTAGGGCCAGGGATATTAGGGCCAGGTATATTAGGGCCAGGGATATTAAGGCCAAGGATATTAGGGCCAGAGATATTATGGCCAGGGATATTAGGGCCAGGGATATTAGGGCCAGGGATATTATGGCCAGGGATATCAGGTCCACGGATATTACGGCCAGGGATATTAGGGCCAGGGATATTAGGGCCAGAGATATTAGGGCCAGGGATATTAGGGCCAGGGATATTAGGGCCAGGGTTATTAGGGCCAGGGATATTAGGGCCAGGGATATTATGGCCAGGGATATTATGGAAGGGATATTAAGCCTGGGATATTAGGGCCAGGTATATTAGGGCCAGGGATATTAGGACCAGGGATATAAGGGCCAGGGATATTAGGGCCAGGGATATTATGGCCAGGGATATTAGGGCCAGGGATATTAGGGCCAGGGATATTGGGGCCAGGGATATTAGGGCCAAGGATATTAGGGCCAGGGATATTAGGGCCAGGAATATTAGGGCCAGGGATATTAGGGCCAGGGATTTTAGGGCCAGGGATATTAGGGCCAGGGATATTAGGGCCAGGGATATTAGGGCCAGGGATATCAGGGCCAGGGATATCAGGGCCAGGGATATTAGGGCCAGGGATATTAGCGCCAGGGATATTAGGGCCAGGGATTTTAGGGCCAGGGATATTAGGGCCAGGGATATTATGGCCAGGGATATTATGGCTAGGGATATGAGGGCCAGGGATATGAGGGCCAGGGATATTAGGGCCAGGGATATTAGGGCCAGGGATTTTAGGGCCAGGGATATTAGGGCCAGGGATATTAGGGCCAGGGATATTAGGGCCAGGGATATTAGGGCCAGGGATATTAGGGCCAGGGATATTAGGGCCAGGGATATTAGGGCCAGGGATATTAGGGCCAGGGATATTAGGGCCAGGGATATTAGGGCCAGGGATATTAGGGCCAGGGATATTAGGGCCAGGGATATTAGGGGCAGGGATATTAGGGCCAGGGATATTAGGCCCAGTGATATTAGGGCCAGGGATTTTAGGGCAAGGGATATTAGGGACAGGGATATTAGGGCCAGGGATATTAGGGCCAGGGATGTTAGGTCCACGGATATTAGGGCCAGGGATATTAGGACCAGGGATATTAGGGCCAGGGATATTAGGGCCAGGGATATTAGGGCCAGGGTTATTAGGGCCAGGGATATTAGGGTCAGGGATATTAGGGCCAGGGATATTAGGGCCAGGGATATTAGGGCCAGGGATATTAGGGCCAGGGATATTAGGGCCAGGGATATTAGGGCCAGGGATATTAGGGCCATGGATTTTAGGGCAAGGGATATTAGGGCCAGGGATATTAGGGCCAGGGATATTAGGGCCAGGGATATTAGGTCCAGGGATATTAGGGCCAGGGATATTAGGGCCAGGGATATTAGGACCAGGGATATCAGGGCCAGGAATATTAGGGCCAGGGATATTAGGGCCAGGGATATTAGGGCCAGGGATATTAGGGCCAGGGATATTAGGGCCAGGGATATTAGGGCCAGGGATATTAGGGCCAGGGAGATTAGGGCCAGCATTATTAGGGACAGGGATATTAGTGCCAGGGATATTATGGCCAGGGATATTAGGCGCCAGGGATATTAGGGCAAGGGATATTAGGGCCAGGGATATTAGGGCCAGGGATATTAGGGTCAGGGATATTAGGGCCAGGGATATTAGGGCCAGGGATATTTGGGCCAGGGATATTAGGGCCACGGATATTAGGGCCAGGGATATTAGGGCCAGGGATATTAGGGCCAGAGATATTAGGGCCAGGGATATTAGGGCCACGGATATTACGGTCAGGGATATTAGGGCCAGGGATATAATGGCTAGAGATATTAGGGAAAGGCATATTATGTCCAGGGATATTAGGGCCAGGGATATTAGGGCCAGGGATATTAGGGCCAGGGATATTAGGGCCAGGGATATTAATGCCAGGGATATTAGGGCCAGGGATATTAGGGCCAGGGATATTATGGCCAGTGATATTAGGGCCAGGGATATTAGGGCCAGGGATATTAGGGCCAGGGATATTAGGGCCAGGGATATTAGGTCCAGGGATATTAGGGCCAGGGATATTAGGGCCAGGGATATTAGGGCCAGGGATATTGCGGCCAGAGATATTAGGGCGAGGGATATTAGGGCCAGGGATATTAGGGTCAGGGATATTAGGGCCATGGATATTAGGGTCAGGGATATTAGGGCCATGGATATTAGGGCCAGGGATATTTGGGCCAGGGATATTAGGACCACGGATATTAGGGCCAGGGATATTAGGGCCAGGGATATTAGGGCCAGAGATATTAGGGCCAGGGATATTAGGGCCAGGGATATTACAGTCAGGGATATTAGGGCCAGGGATATAATGGCCAGGGATATTAGGGCCAGGCATATTATGGCCAGGGATATTAGGGCCAGGGATATTAGGGCCAGGGATATTAGAGCCAGGGATATTAGGGCCAGGGATATTAAGGCCAGGGATATTAGGGCCAGGGATATTAGGGCCAGGGATATTATGGCCAGCGATATTAGGGCCAGGGATATTAGGGCCAAGGATATTAGGGCCAGGGATATTAGGGCCAGAAATATTAGGTCCAGGGATATTAGGGCCAGGGATATTAGGGCCAGGGATATTACGGCCAGGGATATCAGGTCCACGGACATTACGGCCAGGGATATTAGGGCCAGGGATATTAGGGCCAGAGATATTAAGGCCAGGGATATTAGGGCCAGGGATATTAGGGCCAGGGTTATTAGGGCCAGGGTTATTAAGGCCAGGGATATTAGGGCCAGGGATATTAGGGCCAGGGATATTAGGGCCAGGGATATTAGGGCCAGGGATATTAGGGCCAGGGTTATTAGGGCCAGGGTTATTAAGGCCAGGGATATTAGGGCCAGGGATATTAGGGCCAGGGATATTGGGGCCAGGGATATTATGGCCAGGGATATTAGGGCCAGGGATATTAGGGCCAGGGATATTAGGGCCAGGGATTTTAGGGCAAGGGATATTAGGGCCAGGGATATTAGGGCCAGGGATATTAGTGCCAGGGTTATTAGGGCCAGCGATATTAGGTCCAGGGATAGTAGGGCCAGGGATATTAGGTCCAGGGATATTAGGGCCAGGGATATTAGGGCCATGGATATTAGGGCCAGGGATATTAGGGCCAGGGATATTAGGGCCAGGGATATTAGGGCCAGGGATATTAGGGCCAGCGATATTAGGGCCAGGGATATTAGGGCCAGGGATATTAGGGCCAGGGATATTAGAGCCAGGCATATTAGGGCCAGGGATATTAGGACCAGGTATATTAGGGCCAGGGATATTAGGGCCAGGGATATTAGGGCCAGGGATATTAGGGCCAGGGATATTAGGGCCAGGGATATTAGGGCCAGGGATATTAGGGCCAGGGATATTTGGGCCAGGGATATTAGGGCCACGGATATTAGGACCAGGGATATTAGGGCCAGGGATATTAGGGCCAGAGATATTAGGGCCAGGGATATTAGGGCCAGGGATATTACGGTCAGGGATATTAGGGCCAGGGATATAATGGCCAGGGATATTAGGGCCAGGCATATTATGGCCAGGGATATTAGGGCCAGGGATATTAGGGCCAGGGATATTAGGGCCAGGGTTATTAGGGCCAGGGATATTAGGGCCAGGGATATTAGGGCCAGGGATATTAGGGCCAGGGATATTAGGGCCAGGGATATTAGGGCCAGGGATATTAGGGCCAGGGATATTAGGGCCAGGGATATTAGGGCCAGGGATTTTAGGGCAAGGGATATTAGGGCCAGGGATATTAGGGCCAGGGATATTAGGGCCAGGGATATTAGGTCCAGGGATATTAGGGCCAGGGATATTAGGGCCAGGGATATTAGGACCAGGGATATCAGGGCCAGGAATATTAGGGCCAGGGATATTAGGGCCAGGGATATTAGGGCCAGGGATATTAGGGCCAGGGATATTAGGGCCAGGGATATTAGGGCCAGGGATACTAGGGCCAGGGAGATTGGGGCCAGCATTATTAGGGACAGGGATATTAGTGCCAGGGATATTATGGCCAGGGATATTAGGCGCTAGGGATATTAGGGCAAGGGATATTAGGGCCAGGGATATTAGGGCCAGGGATATTAGGGTCAGGGAGATTAGGGCCAGGGATATTAGGGCCAGGGATATTTGGGCCAGGGATATTAGGGCCACGGATATTAGGGCCAGGGATATTAGGGCCAGGGATATTAGGGCCAGAGATATTAGGGCCAGGGATATTAGGGCCACGGATATTACGGTCAGGGATATTAGGGCCAGGGATATAATGGCTAGAGATATTAGGGAAAGGCATATTATGTCCAGGGATATTAGGGCCAGGGATATTAGGGCCAGGGATATTAGGGCCAGGGATATTAGGGCCAGGGATATTAATGCCAGGGATATTAGGGCCAGGGATATTAGGGCCAGGGATATTATGGCCAGTGATATTAGGGCCAGGGATATTAGGGCCAGGGATATTAGGGCCAGGGATATTAGGGCCAGGGATATTAGGTCCAGGGATATTAGGGCCAGGGATATTAGGGCCAGGGATATTAGGGCCAGGGATATTAGGGTCAGGGATATTAGGGCCATGGATATTAGGGCCAGGGATATTTGGGCCAGGGATATTAGGACCACGGATATTAGGGCCAGGGATATTAGGGCCAGGGATATTAGGGCCAGAGATATTAGGGCCAGGGATATTAGGGCCAGGGATATTACGGTCAGGGATATTAGGGCCAGGGATATAATGGCCAGGGATATTAGGGCCAGGCATTATATGGCCAGGGATATTAGGGCCAGGGTTATTAGGGCCAGGGATATTAGGGCCAGGGATATTAGGGCCAGGGATATTAAGGCCAGGGATATTAGGGCCAGGGATATTAGGGCCAGGGTTATTAGGGCCAGGGATATTAGGGTCAGGGATATTAGGGCCAGGGATATTAGGGCCAGGGATATTAGGGCCAGGGATATTAGGGCCAGGGATATTAGGGCCAGGGATATTAGGGCCAGGGATATTAGGGCCATGGATTTTAGGGCAAGGGATATTAGGGCCAGGGATATTAGGGCCAGGGATATTAGGGCCAGGGATATTAGGTCCAGGGATATTAGGGCCAGGGATATTAGGGCCAGGGATATTAGGACCAGGGATATCAGGGCCAGGAATATTAGGGCCAGGGATATTAGGGCCAGGGATATTAGGGCCAGGGATATTAGGGCCAGGGATATTAGGGCCAGGGATATTAGGGCCAGGGATATTAGGGCCAGGGAGATTAGGGCCAGCATTATTAGGGACAGGGATATTAGTGCCAGGGATATTATGGCCAGGGATATTAGGCGCCAGGGATATTAGGGCAAGGGATATTAGGGCCAGGGATATTAGGGCCAGGGATATTAGGGTCAGGGATATTAGGGCCAGGGATATTAGGGCCAGGGATATTTGGGTCAGGGATATTAGGGCCACGGATATTAGGGCCAGGGATATTAGGGCCAGGGATATTAGGGCCAGAGATATTAGGGCCAGGGATATTAGGGCCACGGATATTACGGTCAGGGATATTAGGGCCAGGGATATAATGGCTAGAGATATTAGGGAAAGGCATATTATGTCCAGGGATATTAGGGCCAGGGATATTAGGGCCAGGGATATTAGGGCCAGGGATATTAGGGCCAGGGATATTAATGCCAGGGATATTAGGGCCAGGGATATTAGGGCCAGGGATATTATGGCCAGTGATATTAGGGCCAGGGATATTAGGGCCAGGGATATTAGGGCCAGGGATATTAGGGCCAGGGATATTAGGTCCAGGGATATTAGGGCCAGGGATATTAGGGCCAGGGATATTAGGGCCAGGGATATTAGGTCCACGGATATTGCGGCCAGAGATATTAGGGCGAGGGATATTAGGGCCAGGGATATTAGGGCCAGGGATATTAGGGTCAGGGATATTAGGGCCATGGATATTAGGGCCAGGGATATTTGGGCCAGGGATATTAGGACCACGGATATTAGGGCCAGGGATATTAGGGCCAGGGATATTAGGGCCAGGGATACTAGGGCCAGGGAGATTGGGGCCAGCATTATTAGGGACAGGGATATTAGTGCCAGGGATATTATGGCCAGGGATATTAGGCGCTAGGGATATTAGGGCAAGGGATATTAGGGCCAGGGATATTAGGGCCAGGGATATTAGGGTCAGGGAGATTAGGGCCAGGGATATTAGGGCCAGGGATATTTGGGCCAGGGATATTAGGGCCACGGATATTAGGGCCAGGGATATTAGGGCCAGGGATATTAGGGCCAGAGATATTAGGGCCAGGGTTATTAGGGCCACGGATATTACGGTCAGGGATATTAGGGCCAGGGATATAATGGCTAGAGATATTAGGGAAAGGCATATCATGTCCAGGGATATTAGGGCCAGGGATATTAGGGCCAGGGATATTAGGGCCAGGGATATTAGGGCCAGGGATATTAATGCCAGGGATATTAGGGCCAGGGATATTAGGGCCAGGGATATTATGGCCAGTGATATTAGGGCCAGGGATATTAGGGCCAGGGATATTATAGGGCCAGGGATATTAGGGCCAGGGATATTAGGTCCAGGGATATTAGGGCCAGGGATATTAGGGCCAGGGATATTAGGGCCAGGGATATTAGGGTCAGGGATATTAGGGCCATGGATATTAGGGCCAGGGATATTTGGGCCAGGGATATTAGGACCACGGATATTAGGGCCAGGGATATTAGGGCCAGGGATATTAGGGCCAGAGATATTAGGGCCAGGGATATTAGGGCCAGGGATATTACGGTCAGGGATATTAGGGCCAGGGATATAATGGCCAGGGATATTAGGGCCAGGCATATTATGGCCAGGGATATTAGGGCCAGGGTTATTAGGGCCAGGGATATTAGGGCCAGGGATATTAGGGCCAGGGATATTAAGGCCAGGGATATTAGGGCCAGGGATATTAGGGCCAGGGATATTAGGGCCAGCGATATTAGGGCCAGGGATATTAGGGCCAGGGATATTAGGGCCAGGGATATTAGAGCCAGGCATATTAGGGCCAGGGATATTAGGACCAGGTATATTAGGGCCAGGGATATTAGGGCCAGGGATATTAGGGCCAGGGATATTAGGGCCAGGGATATTAGGGCCAGGGATATTAGGGCCAGGGATATTAGGGCCAGGGATATTTGGGCCAGGGATATTAGGGCCACGGATATTAGGACCAGGGATATTAGGGCCAGGGATATTAGGGCCAGAGATATTAGGGCCAGGGATATTAGGGCCAGGGATATTATGGTCAGGGATATTAGGGCCAGGGATATAATGGCCAGGGATATTAGGGCCAGGCATATTATGGCCAGGGATATTAGGGCCAGGGATATTAGGGCCAGGGATATTAGGGCCAGGTATATTAAGGCCAGGGATATTAAGGCCAAGGATATTAGGGCCAGAGATATTATGGCCAGGGATATTAGGGCCAGGGATATTAGGGCCAGGGATATTATGGCCAGGGATATCAGGTCCACGGATATTACGGCCAGGGATATTAGGGCCAGGGATATTAGGGCCAGAGATATTAGGGCCAGGGATATTAGGGCCAGGGATATTAGGGCCAGGGTTATTAGGGCCAGGGATATTAGGGCCAGGGATATTATGGCCAGGGATATTATGGAAGGGATATTAAGCCTGGGATATTAGGGCCAGGTATATTAGGGCCAGGGATATTAGGACCAGGGATATAAGGGCCAGGGATATTAGGGCCAGGGATATTATGGCCAGGGATATTAGGGCCAGGGATATTAGGGCCAGGGATATTGGGGCCAGGGATATTAGGGCCAAGGATATTAGGGCCAGGGATATTAGGGCCAGGAATATTAGGGCCAGGGATATTAGGGCCAGGGATTTTAGGGCCAGGGATATTAGGGCCAGGGATATTAGGGCCAGGGATATTAGGGCCAGGGATATCAGGGCCAGGGATATCAGGGCCAGGGATATTAGGGCCAGGGATATTAGGCCCAGTGATATTAGGGCCAGGGATTTTAGGGCAAGGGATATTAGGGACAGGGATATTAGGGCCAGGGATATTAGGGCCAGGGATGTTAGGTCCACGGATATTAGGGCCAGGGATATTAGGACCAGGGATATTAGGGCCAGGGATATTAGGGCCAGGGATATTAGGGCCAGGGTTATTAGGGCCAGGGATATTAGGGTCAGGGATATTAGGGCCAGGGATATTAGGGCCAGGGATATTAGGGCCAGGGATATTAGGGCCAGGGATATTAGGGCCAGGGATATTAGGGCCAGGGATATTAGGGCCATGGATTTTAGGGCAAGGGATATTAGGGCCAGGGATATTAGGGCCAGGGATATTAGGGCCAGGGATATTAGGTCCAGGGATATTAGGGCCAGGGATATTAGGGCCAGGGATATTAGGACCAGGGATATCAGGGCCAGGAATATTAGGGCCAGGGATATTAGGGCCAGGGATATTAGGGCCAGGGATATTAGGGCCAGGGATATTAGGGCCAGGGATATTAGGGCCAGGGATATTAGGGCCAGGGAGATTAGGGCCAGCATTATTAGGGACAGGGATATTAGTGCCAGGGATATTATGGCCAGGGATATTAGGCGCCAGGGATATTAGGGCAAGGGATATTAGGGCCAGGGATATTAGGGCCAGGGATATTAGGGTCAGGGATATTAGGGCCAGGGATATTAGGGCCAGGGATATTTGGGCCAGGGATATTAGGGCCACGGATATTAGGGCCAGGGATATTAGGGCTGGGATATTAGGGCCAGAGATATTAGGGCCAGGGATATTAGGGCCACGGATATTACGGTCAGGGATATTAGGGCCAGGGATATAATGGCTAGAGATATTAGGGAAAGGCATATTATGTCCAGGGATATTAGGGCCAGGGATATTAGGGCCAGGGATATTAGGGCCAGGGATATTAGGGCCAGGGATATTAATGCCAGGGATATTAGGGCCAGGGATATTAGGGCCAGGGATATTATGGCCAGTGATATTAGGGCCAGGGATATTAGGGCCAGGGATATTAGGGCCAGGGATATTAGGGCCAGGGATATTAGGTCCAGGGATATTAGGGCCAGGGATATTAGGGCCAGGGATATTAGGGCCAGGGATATTAGGTCCACGGATATTGCGGCCAGAGATATTAGGGCGAGGGATATTAGGGCCAGGGATATTAGGGCCAGGGATATTAGGGTCAGGGATATTAGGGCCATGGATATTAGGGCCAGGGATATTTGGGCCAGGGATATTAGGACCACGGATATTAGGGCCAGGGATATTAGGGCCAGGGATATTAGGGCCAGAGATATTAGGGCCAGGGATATTAGGGCCAGGGATATTACAGTCAGGGATATTAGGGCCAGGGATATAATGGCCAGGGATATTAGGGCCAGGCATATTATGGCCAGGGATATTAGGGCCAGGGATATTAGGGCCAGGGATATTAGAGCCAGGGATATTAGGGCCAGGGATATTAAGGCCAGGGATATTAGGGCCAGGGATATTAGGGCCAGGGATATTATGGCCAGCGATATTAGGGCCAGGGATATTAGGGCCAAGGATATTAGGGCCAGGGATATTAGGGCCAGAAATATTAGGTCCAGGGATATTAGGGCCAGGGATATTAGGGCCAGGGATATTACGGCCAGGGATATCAGGTCCACGGACATTACGGCCAGGGATATTAGGGCCAGGGATATTAGGGCCAGAGATATTAGGGCCAGGGATATTAGGGCCAGGGATATTAGGGCCAGGGTTATTAGGGCCAGGGTTATTAAGGCCAGGGATATTAGGGCCAGGGATATTAGGGCCAGGGATATTAGGGCCAGGGATATTAGGGCCAGGGATATTAGGGCCAGGGTTATTAGGGCCAGGGTTATTAAGGCCAGGGATATTAGGGCCAGGGATATTAGGGCCAGGGATATTGGGGCCAGGGATATTATGGCCAGGGATATTAGGGCCAGGGATATTAGGGCCAGGGATATTAGGGCCAGGGATTTTAGGGCAAGGGATATTAGGGCCAGGGATATTAGGGCCAGGGATATTAGTGCCAGGGTTATTAGGGCCAGCGATATTAGGTCCAGGGATAGTAGGGCCAGGGATATTAGGTCCAGGGATATTAGGGCCAGGGATATTAGGGCCATGGATATTAGGGCCAGGGATATTAGGGCCAGGGATATTAGGGCCAGGGATATTAGGGCCAGGGATATTAGGGCCAGCGATATTAGGGCCAGGGATATTAGGGCCAGGGATATTAGGGCCAGGGATATTAGAGCCAGGCATATTAGGGCCAGGGATATTAGGACCAGGTATATTAGGGCCAGGGATATTAGGGCCAGGGATATTAGGGCCAGGGATATTAGGGCCAGGGATATTAGGGCCAGGGATATTAGGGCCAGGGATATTAGGGCCAGGGATATTTGGGCCAGGGATATTAGGGCCACGGATATTAGGACCAGGGATATTAGGGCCAGGGATATTAGGGCCAGAGATATTAGGGCCAGGGATATTAGGGCCAGGGATATTACGGTCAGGGATATTAGGGCCAGGGATATAATGGCCAGGGATATTAGGGCCAGGCATATTATGGCCAGGGATATTAGGGCCAGGGATATTAGGGCCAGGGATATTAGGGCCAGGGTTATTAGGGCCAGGGATATTAGGGCCAGGGATATTAGGGCCAGGGATATTAGGGCCAGGGATATTAGGGCCAGGGATATTAGGGCCAGGGATATTAGGGCCAGGGATATTAGGGCCAGGGATATTAGGGCCAGGGATTTTAGGGCAAGGGATATTAGGGCCAGGGATATTAGGGCCAGGGATATTAGGGCCAGGGATATTAGGTCCAGGGATATTAGGGCCAGGGATATTAGGGCCAGGGATATTAGGACCAGGGATATCAGGGCCAGGAATATTAGGGCCAGGGATATTAGGGCCAGGGATATTAGGGCCAGGGATATTAGGGCCAGGGATATTAGGGCCAGGGATATTAGGGCCAGGGATACTAGGGCCAGGGAGATTGGGGCCAGCATTATTAGGGACAGGGATATTAGTGCCAGGGATATTATGGCCAGGGATATTAGGCGCTAGGGATATTAGGGCAAGGGATATTAGGGCCAGGGATATTAGGGCCAGGGATATTAGGGTCAGGGAGATTAGGGCCAGGGATATTAGGGCCAGGGATATTTGGGCCAGGGATATTAGGGCCACGGATATTAGGGCCAGGGATATTAGGGCCAGGGATATTAGGGCCAGAGATATTAGGGCCAGGGATATTAGGGCCACGGATATTACGGTCAGGGATATTAGGGCCAGGGATATAATGGCTAGAGATATTAGGGAAAGGCATATTATGTCCAGGGATATTAGGGCCAGGGATATTAGGGCCAGGGATATTAGGGCCAGGGATATTAGGGCCAGGGATATTAATGCCAGGGATATTAGGGCCAGGGATATTAGGGCCAGGGATATTATGGCCAGTGATATTAGGGCCAGGGATATTAGGGCCAGGGATATTAGGGCCAGGGATATTAGGGCCAGGGATATTAGGTCCAGGGATATTAGGGCCAGGGATATTAGGGCCAGGGATATTAGGGCCAGGGATATTAGGGTCAGGGATATTAGGGCCATGGATATTAGGGCCAGGGATATTTGGGCCAGGGATATTAGGACCACGGATATTAGGGCCAGGGATATTAGGGCCAGGGATATTAGGGCCAGAGATATTAGGGCCAGGGATATTAGGGCCAGGGATATTACGGTCAGGGATATTAGGGCCAGGGATATAATGGCCAGGGATATTAGGGCCAGGCATTATATGGCCAGGGATATTAGGGCCAGGGTTATTAGGGCCAGGGATATTAGGGCCAGGGATATTAGGGCCAGGGATATTAAGGCCAGGGATATTAGGGCCAGGGATATTAGGGCCAGGGTTATTAGGGCCAGGGATATTAGGGTCAGGGATATTAGGGCCAGGGATATTAGGGCCAGGGATATTAGGGCCAGGGATATTAGGGCCAGGGATATTAGGGCCAGGGATATTAGGGCCAGGGATATTAGGGCCATGGATTTTAGGGCAAGGGATATTAGGGCCAGGGATATTAGGGCCAGGGATATTAGGGCCAGGGATATTAGGTCCAGGGATATTAGGGCCAGGGATATTAGGGCCAGGGATATTAGGACCAGGGATATCAGGGCCAGGAATATTAGGGCCAGGGATATTAGGGCCAGGGATATTAGGGCCAGGGATATTAGGGCCAGGGATATTAGGGCCAGGGATATTAGGGCCAGGGATATTAGGGCCAGGGAGATTAGGGCCAGCATTATTAGGGACAGGGATATTAGTGCCAGGGATATTATGGCCAGGGATATTAGGCGCCAGGGATATTAGGGCAAGGGATATTAGGGCCAGGGATATTAGGGCCAGGGATATTAGGGTCAGGGATATTAGGGCCAGGGATATTAGGGCCAGGGATATTTGGGTCAGGGATATTAGGGCCACGGATATTAGGGCCAGGGATATTAGGGCCAGGGATATTAGGGCCAGAGATATTAGGGCCAGGGATATTAGGGCCACGGATATTACGGTCAGGGATATTAGGGCCAGGGATATAATGGCTAGAGATATTAGGGAAAGGCATATTATGTCCAGGGATATTAGGGCCAGGGATATTAGGGCCAGGGATATTAGGGCCAGGGATATTAGGGCCAGGGATATTAATGCCAGGGATATTAGGGCCAGGGATATTAGGGCCAGGGATATTATGGCCAGTGATATTAGGGCCAGGGATATTAGGGCCAGGGATATTAGGGCCAGGGATATTAGGGCCAGGGATATTAGGTCCAGGGATATTAGGGCCAGGGATATTAGGGCCAGGGATATTAGGGCCAGGGATATTAGGTCCACGGATATTGCGGCCAGAGATATTAGGGCGAGGGATATTAGGGCCAGGGATATTAGGGCCAGGGATATTAGGGTCAGGGATATTAGGGCCATGGATATTAGGGCCAGGGATATTTGGGCCAGGGATATTAGGACCACGGATATTAGGGCCAGGGATATTAGGGCCAGGGATATTAGGGCCAGGGATACTAGGGCCAGGGAGATTGGGGCCAGCATTATTAGGGACAGGGATATTAGTGCCAGGGATATTATGGCCAGGGATATTAGGCGCTAGGGATATTAGGGCAAGGGATATTAGGGCCAGGGATATTAGGGCCAGGGATATTAGGGTCAGGGAGATTAGGGCCAGGGATATTAGGGCCAGGGATATTTGGGCCAGGGATATTAGGGCCACGGATATTAGGGCCAGGGATATTAGGGCCAGGGATATTAGGGCCAGAGATATTAGGGCCAGGGTTATTAGGGCCACGGATATTACGGTCAGGGATATTAGGGCCAGGGATATAATGGCTAGAGATATTAGGGAAAGGCATATCATGTCCAGGGATATTAGGGCCAGGGATATTAGGGCCAGGGATATTAGGGCCAGGGATATTAGGGCCAGGGATATTAATGCCAGGGATATTAGGGCCAGGGATATTAGGGCCAGGGATATTATGGCCAGTGATATTAGGGCCAGGGATATTAGGGCCAGGGATATTATAGGGCCAGGGATATTAGGGCCAGGGATATTAGGTCCAGGGATATTAGGGCCAGGGATATTAGGGCCAGGGATATTAGGGCCAGGGATATTAGGGTCAGGGATATTAGGGCCATGGATATTAGGGCCAGGGATATTTGGGCCAGGGATATTAGGACCACGGATATTAGGGCCAGGGATATTAGGGCCAGGGATATTAGGGCCAGAGATATTAGGGCCAGGGATATTAGGGCCAGGGATATTACGGTCAGGGATATTAGGGCCAGGGATATAATGGCCAGGGATATTAGGGCCAGGCATATTATGGCCAGGGATATTAGGGCCAGGGTTATTAGGGCCAGGGATATTAGGGCCAGGGATATTAGGGCCAGGGATATTAAGGCCAGGGATATTAGGGCCAGGGATATTAGGGCCAGGGATATTAGGGCCAGCGATATTAGGGCCAGGGATATTAGGGCCAGGGATATTAGGGCCAGGGATATTAGAGCCAGGCATATTAGGGCCAGGGATATTAGGACCAGGTATATTAGGGCCAGGGATATTAGGGCCAGGGATATTAGGGCCAGGGATATTAGGGCCAGGGATATTAGGGCCAGGGATATTAGGGCCAGGGATATTAGGGCCAGGGATATTTGGGCCAGGGATATTAGGGCCACGGATATTAGGACCAGGGATATTAGGGCCAGGGATATTAGGGCCAGAGATATTAGGGCCAGGGATATTAGGGCCAGGGATATTATGGTCAGGGATATTAGGGCCAGGGATATAATGGCCAGGGATATTAGGGCCAGGCATATTATGGCCAGGGATATTAGGGCCAGGGATATTAGGGCCAGGGATATTAGGGCCAGGTATATTAGGGCCAGGGATATTAAGGCCAAGGATATTAGGGCCAGAGATATTATGGCCAGGGATATTAGGGCCAGGGATATTAGGGCCAGGGATATTATGGCCAGGGATATCAGGTCCACGGATATTACGGCCAGGGATATTAGGGCCAGGGATATTAGGGCCAGAGATATTAGGGCCAGGGATATTAGGGCCAGGGATATTAGGGCCAGGGTTATTAGGGCCAGGGATATTAGGGCCAGGGATATTATGGCCAGGGATATTATGGAAGGGATATTAAGCCTGGGATATTAGGGCCAGGTATATTAGGGCCAGGGATATTAGGACCAGGGATATAAGGGCCAGGGATATTAGGGCCAGGGATATTATGGCCAGGGATATTAGGGCCAGGGATATTAGGGCCAGGGATATTGGGGCCAGGGATATTAGGGCCAAGGATATTAGGGCCAGGGATATTAGGGCCAGGAATATTAGGGCCAGGGATATTAGGGCCAGGGATTTTAGGGCCAGGGATATTAGGGCCAGGGATATTAGGGCCAGGGATATTAGGGCCAGGGATATCAGGGCCAGGGATATCAGGGCCAGGGATATTAGGGCCAGGGATATTAGCGCCAGGGATATTAGGGCCAGGGATTTTAGGGCCAGGGATATTAGGGCCAGGGATATTATGGCCAGGGATATTATGGCTAGGGATATGAGGGCCAGGGATATGAGGGCCAGGGATATTAGGGCCAGGGATATTAGGGCCAGGGATTTTAGGGCCAGGGATATTAGGGCCAGGGATATTAGGGCCAGGGATATTAGGGCCAGGGATATTAGGGCCAGGGATATTAGGGCCAGGGATATTAGGGCCAGGGATATTAGGGCCAGGGATATTAGGGCCAGGGATATTAGGGCCAGGGATATTAGGGCCAGGGATATTAGGGCCAGGGATATTAGGGCCAGGGATATTAGGGGCAGGGATATTAGGGCCAGGGATATTAGGCCCAGTGATATTAGGGCCAGGGATTTTAGGGCAAGGGATATTAGGGACAGGGATATTAGGGCCAGGGATATTAGGGCCAGGGATGTTAGGTCCACGGATATTAGGGCCAGGGATATTAGGACCAGGGATATTAGGGCCAGGGATATTAGGGCCAGGGATATTAGGGCCAGGGTTATTAGGGCCAGGGATATTAGGGTCAGGGATATTAGGGCCAGGGATATTAGGGCCAGGGATATTAGGGCCAGGGATATTAGGGCCAGGGATATTAGGGCCAGGGATATTAGGGCCAGGGATATTAGGGCCATGGATTTTAGGGCAAGGGATATTAGGGCCAGGGATATTAGGGCCAGGGATATTAGGGCCAGGGATATTAGGTCCAGGGATATTAGGGCCAGGGATATTAGGGCCAGGGATATTAGGACCAGGGATATCAGGGCCAGGAATATTAGGGCCAGGGATATTAGGGCCAGGGATATTAGGGCCAGGGATATTAGGGCCAGGGATATTAGGGCCAGGGATATTAGGGCCAGGGATATTAGGGCCAGGGAGATTAGGGCCAGCATTATTAGGGACAGGGATATTAGTGCCAGGGATATTATGGCCAGGGATATTAGGCGCCAGGGATATTAGGGCAAGGGATATTAGGGCCAGGGATATTAGGGCCAGGGATATTAGGGTCAGGGATATTAGGGCCAGGGATATTAGGGCCAGGGATATTTGGGCCAGGGATATTAGGGCCACGGATATTAGGGCCAGGGATATTAGGGCCAGGGATATTAGGGCCAGAGATATTAGGGCCAGGGATATTAGGGCCACGGATATTACGGTCAGGGATATTAGGGCCAGGGATATAATGGCTAGAGATATTAGGGAAAGGCATATTATGTCCAGGGATATTAGGGCCAGGGATATTAGGGCCAGGGATATTAGGGCCAGGGATATTAGGGCCAGGGATATTAATGCCAGGGATATTAGGGCCAGGGATATTAGGGCCAGGGATATTATGGCCAGTGATATTAGGGCCAGGGATATTAGGGCCAGGGATATTAGGGCCAGGGATATTAGGGCCAGGGATATTAGGTCCAGGGATATTAGGGCCAGGGATATTAGGGCCAGGGATATTAGGGCCAGGGATATTAGGTCCACGGATATTGCGGCCAGAGATATTAGGGCGAGGGATATTAGGGCCAGGGATATTAGGGCCAGGGATATTAGGGTCAGGGATATTAGGGCCATGGATATTAGGGCCAGGGATATTTGGGCCAGGGATATTAGGACCACGGATATTAGGGCCAGGGATATTAGGGCCAGGGATATTAGGGCCAGAGATATTAGGGCCAGGGATATTAGGGCCAGGGATATTACAGTCAGGGATATTAGGGCCAGGGATATAATGGCCAGGGATATTAGGGCCAGGCATATTATGGCCAGGGATATTAGGGCCAGGGATATTAGGGCCAGGGATATTAGAGCCAGGGATATTAGGGCCAGGGATATTAAGGCCAGGGATATTAGGGCCAGGGATATTAGGGCCAGGGATATTATGGCCAGCGATATTAGGGCCAGGGATATTAGGGCCAAGGATATTAGGGCCAGGGATATTAGGGCCAGAAATATTAGGTCCAGGGATATTAGGGCCAGGGATATTAGGGCCAGGGATATTACGGCCAGGGATATCAGGTCCACGGACATTACGGCCAGGGATATTAGGGCCAGGGATATTAGGGCCAGAGATATTAGGGCCAGGGATATTAGGGCCAGGGATATTAGGGCCAGGGTTATTAGGGCCAGGGTTATTAAGGCCAGGGATATTAGGGCCAGGGATATTAGGGCCAGGGATATTAGGGCCAGGGATATTAGGGCCAGGGATATTAGGGCCAGGGTTATTAGGGCCAGGGTTATTAAGGCCAGGGATATTAGGGCCAGGGATATTAGGGCCAGGGATATTGGGGCCAGGGATATTATGGCCAGGGATATTAGGGCCAGGGATATTAGGGCCAGGGATATTAGGGCCAGGGATTTTAGGGCAAGGGATATTAGGGCCAGGGATATTAGGGCCAGGGATATTAGTGCCAGGGTTATTAGGGCCAGCGATATTAGGTCCAGGGATAGTAGGGCCAGGGATATTAGGTCCAGGGATATTAGGGCCAGGGATATTAGGGCCATGGATATTAGGGCCAGGGATATTAGGGCCAGGGATATTAGGGCCAGGGATATTAGGGCCAGGGATATTAGGGCCAGCGATATTAGGGCCAGGGATATTAGGGCCAGGGATATTAGGGCCAGGGATATTAGAGCCAGGCATATTAGGGCCAGGGATATTAGGACCAGGTATATTAGGGCCAGGGATATTAGGGCCAGGGATATTAGGGCCAGGGATATTAGGGCCAGGGATATTAGGGCCAGGGATATTAGGGCCAGGGATATTAGGGCCAGGGATATTTGGGCCAGGGATATTAGGGCCACGGATATTAGGACCAGGGATATTAGGGCCAGGGATATTAGGGCCAGAGATATTAGGGCCAGGGATATTAGGGCCAGGGATATTACGGTCAGGGATATTAGGGCCAGGGATATAATGGCCAGGGATATTAGGGCCAGGCATATTATGGCCAGGGATATTAGGGCCAGGGATATTAGGGCCAGGGATATTAGGGCCAGGGTTATTAGGGCCAGGGATATTAGGGCCAGGGATATTAGGGCCAGGGATATTAGGGCCAGGGATATTAGGGCCAGGGATATTAGGGCCAGGGATATTAGGGCCAGGGATATTAGGGCCAGGGATATTAGGGCCAGGGATTTTAGGGCAAGGGATATTAGGGCCAGGGATATTAGGGCCAGGGATATTAGGGCCAGGGATATTAGGTCCAGGGATATTAGGGCCAGGGATATTAGGGCCAGGGATATTAGGACCAGGGATATCAGGGCCAGGAATATTAGGGCCAGGGATATTAGGGCCAGGGATATTAGGGCCAGGGATATTAGGGCCAGGGATATTAGGGCCAGGGATATTAGGGCCAGGGATACTAGGGCCAGGGAGATTGGGGCCAGCATTATTAGGGACAGGGATATTAGTGCCAGAGATATTATGGCCAGGGATATTAGGCGCTAGGGATATTAGGGCAAGGGATATTAGGGCCAGGGATATTAGGGCCAGGGATATTAGGGTCAGGGAGATTAGGGCCAGGGATATTAGGGCCAGGGATATTTGGGCCAGGGATATTAGGGCCACGGATATTAGGGCCAGGGATATTAGGGCCAGGGATATTAGGGCCAGAGATATTAGGGCCAGGGATATTAGGGCCACGGATATTACGGTCAGGGATATTAGGGCCAGGGATATAATGGCTAGAGATATTAGGGAAAGGCATATTATGTCCAGGGATATTAGGGCCAGGGATATTAGGGCCAGGGATATTAGGGCCAGGGATATTAGGGCCAGGGATATTAATGCCAGGGATATTAGGGCCAGGGATATTAGGGCCAGGGATATTATGGCCAGTGATATTAGGGCCAGGGATATTAGGGCCAGGGATATTAGGGCCAGGGATATTAGGGCCAGGGATATTAGGTCCAGGGATATTAGGGCCAGGGATATTAGGGCCAGGGATATTAGGGCCAGGGATATTAGGGTCAGGGATATTAGGGCCATGGATATTAGGGCCAGGGATATTTGGGCCAGGGATATTAGGACCACGG
Organism: Petromyzon marinus; assembly: GCF_048934315.1. Taxonomy (NCBI): domain Eukaryota; kingdom Metazoa; phylum Chordata; class Hyperoartia; order Petromyzontiformes; family Petromyzontidae; genus Petromyzon; species Petromyzon marinus. The sequence continues at coordinate 663,756 of NW_027423041.1, read as the reverse complement.
ATATTAGGGCCAGGGATATTAGGGCCAGGGATATTAGGGCCAGAGATATTAGGGCCAGGGATATTAGCGCCAGGGATATTACGGTCAGGGATATTAGGGCCAGGGATATAATGGCCAGGGATATTAGGGCCAGGCATTATATGGCCAGGGATATTAGGGCCAGGGTTATTAGGGCCAGGGATATTAGGGCCAGGGATATTAGGGCCAGGGATATTAAGGCCAGGGATATTAGGGCCAGGGATATTAGGGCCAGGGTTATTAGGGCCAGGGATATTAGGGTCAGGGATATTAGGGCCAGGGATATTAGGGCCAGGGATATTAGGGCCAGGGATATTAGGGCCAGGGATATTAGGGCCAGGGATATTAGGGCCAGGGATATTAGGGCCATGGATTTTAGGGCAAGGGATATTAGGGCCAGGGATATTAGGGCCAGGGATATTAGGGCCAGGGATATTAGGTCCAGGGATATTAGGGCCAGGGATATTAGGGCCAGGGATATTAGGACCAGGGATATCAGGGCCAGGAATATTAGGGCCAGGGATATTAGGGCCAGGGATATTAGGGCCAGGGATATTAGGGCCAGGGATATTAGGGCCAGGGATATTAGGGCCAGGGATATTAGGGCCAGGGAGATTAGGGCCAGCATTATTAGGGACAGGGATATTAGTGCCAGGGATATTATGGCCAGGGATATTAGGCGCCAGGGATATTAGGGCAAGGGATATTAGGGCCAGGGATATTAGGGCCAGGGATATTAGGGTCAGGGATATTAGGGCCAGGGATATTAGGGCCAGGGATATTTGGGCCAGGGATATTAGGGCCACGGATATTAGGGCCAGGGATATTAGGGCCAGGGATATTAGGGCCAGAGATATTAGGGCCAGGGATATTAGGGCCACGGATATTACGGTCAGGGATATTAGGGCCAGGGATATAATGGCTAGAGATATTAGGGAAAGGCATATTATGTCCAGGGATATTAGGGCCAGGGATATTAGGGCCAGGGATATTAGGGCCAGGGATATTAGGGCCAGGGATATTAATGCCAGGGATATTAGGGCCAGGGATATTAGGGCCAGGGATATTATGGCCAGTGATATTAGGGCCAGGGATATTAGGGCCAGGGATATTAGGGCCAGGGATATTAGGGCCAGGGATATTAGGTCCAGGGATATTAGGGCCAGGGATATTAGGGCCAGGGATATTAGGGCCAGGGATATTAGGTCCACGGATATTGCGGCCAGAGATATTAGGGCGAGGGATATTAGGGCCAGGGATATTAGGGCCAGGGATATTAGGGTCAGGGATATTAGGGCCATGGATATTAGGGCCAGGGATATTTGGGCCAGGGATATTAGGACCACGGATATTAGGGCCAGGGATATTAGGGCCAGGGATATTAGGGCCAGGGATACTAGGGCCAGGGAGATTGGGGCCAGCATTATTAGGGACAGGGATATTAGTGCCAGGGATATTATGGCCAGGGATATTAGGCGCTAGGGATATTAGGGCAAGGGATATTAGGGCCAGGGATATTAGGGCCAGGGATATTAGGGTCAGGGAGATTAGGGCCAGGGATATTAGGGCCAGGGATATTTGGGCCAGGGATATTAGGGCCACGGATATTAGGGCCAGGGATATTAGGGCCAGGGATATTAGGGCCAGAGATATTAGGGCCAGGGTTATTAGGGCCACGGATATTACGGTCAGGGATATTAGGGCCAGGGATATAATGGCTAGAGATATTAGGGAAAGGCATATTATGTCCAGGGATATTAGGGCCAGGGATATTAGGGCCAGGGATATTAGGGCCAGGGATATTAGGGCCAGGGATATTAATGCCAGGGATATTAGGGCCAGGGATATTAGGGCCAGGGATATTATGGCCAGTGATATTAGGGCCAGGGATATTAGGGCCAGGGATATTATAGGGCCAGGGATATTAGGGCCAGGGATATTAGGTCCAGGGATATTAGGGCCAGGGATATTAGGGCCAGGGATATTAGGGCCAGGGATATTAGGGTCAGGGATATTAGGGCCATGGATATTAGGGCCAGGGATATTTGGGCCAGGGATATTAGGACCACGGATATTAGGGCCAGGGATATTAGGGCCAGGGATATTAGGGCCAGAGATATTAGGGCCAGGGATATTAGGGCCAGGGATATTACGGTCAGGGATATTAGGGCCAGGGATATAATGGCCAGGGATATTAGGGCCAGGCATATTATGGCCAGGGATATTAGGGCCAGGGTTATTAGGGCCAGGGATATTAGGGCCAGGGATATTAGGGCCAGGGATATTAAGGCCAGGGATATTAGGGCCAGGGATATTAGGGCCAGGGTTATTAGGGCCAGGGATATTAGGGTCAGGGATATTAGGGCCAGGGATATTAGGGCCAGGGATATTAGGGCCAGGGATATTAGGGCCAGGGATATTAGGGCCAGGGATATTAGGGCCAGGGATATTAGGGCCATGGATTTTAGGGCAAGGGATATTAGGGCCAGGGATATTAGGGCCAGGGATATTAGGGCCAGGGATATTAGGTCCAGGGATATTAGGGCCAGGGATATTAGGGCCAGGGATATTAGGACCAGGGATATCAGGGCCAGGAATATTAGGGCCAGGGATATTAGGGCCAGGGATATTAGGGCCAGGGATATTAGGGCCAGGGATATTAGGGCCAGGGATATTAGGGCCAGGGATATTAGGGCCAGGGAGATTAGGGCCAGCATTATTAGGGACAGGGATATTAGTGCCAGGGATATTATGGCCAGGGATATTAGGCGCCAGGGATATTAGGGCAAGGGATATTAGGGCCAGGGATATTAGGGCCAGGGATATTAGGGTCAGGGATATTAGGGCCAGGGATATTAGGGCCAGGGATATTTGGGCCAGGGATATTAGGGCCACGGATATTAGGGCCAGGGATATTAGGGCCAGGGATATTAGGGCCAGAGATATTAGGGCCAGGGATATTAGGGCCACGGATATTACGGTCAGGGATATTAGGGCCAGGGATATAATGGCTAGAGATATTAGGGAAAGGCATATTATGTCCAGGGATATTAGGGCCAGGGATATTAGGGCCAGGGATATTAGGGCCAGGGATATTAGGGCCAGGGATATTAATGCCAGGGATATTAGGGCCAGGGATATTAGGGCCAGGGATATTATGGCCAGTGATATTAGGGCCAGGGATATTAGGGCCAGGGATATTAGGGCCAGGGATATTAGGGCCAGGGATATTAGGTCCAGGGATATTAGGGCCAGGGATATTAGGGCCAGGGATATTAGGGCCAGGGATATTAGGTCCACGGATATTGCGGCCAGAGATATTAGGGCGAGGGATATTAGGGCCAGGGATATTAGGGCCAGGGATATTAGGGTCAGGGATATTAGGGCCATGGATATTAGGGCCAGGGATATTTGGGCCAGGGATATTAGGACCACGGATATTAGGGCCAGGGATATTAGGGCCAGGGATATTAGGGCCAGAGATATTAGGGCCAGGGATATTAGGGCCAGGGATATTACAGTCAGGGATATTAGGGCCAGGGATATAATGGCCAGGGATATTAGTGCCAGGCATATTATGGCCAGGGATATTAGGGCCAGGGATATTAGGGCCAGGGATATTAGAGCCAGGGATATTAGGGCCAGGGATATTAAGGCCAGGGATATTAGGGCCAGGGATATTAGGGCCAGGGATATTATGGCCAGCGATATTAGGGCCAGGGATATTAGGGCCAAGGATATTAGGGCCAGGGATATTAGGGCCAGAAATATTAGGTCCAGGGATATTAGGGCCAGGGATATTAGGGCCAGGGATATTACGGCCAGGGATATCAGGTCCACGGATATTACGGCCAGGGATATTAGGGCCAGGGATATTAGGGCCAGAGATATTAGGGCCAGGGATATTAGGGCCAGGGATATTAGGGCCAGGGTTATTAGGGCCAGAGTTATTAAGGCCAGGGATATTAGGGCCAGGGATATTAGGGCCAGGGATATTAGGGCCAGGGATATTAGGGCCAGGGATATTAGGGCCAGGGTTATTAGGGCCAGGGTTATTAAGGCCAGGGATATTAGGGCCAGGGATATTAGGGCCAGGGATATTGGGGCCAGGGATATTATGGCCAGGGATATTAGGGCCAGGGATATTAGGGCCAGGGATATTAGGGCCAGGGATTTTAGGGCAAGGGATATTAGGGCCAGGGATATTAGGGCCAGGGATATTAGTGCCAGGGTTATTAGGGCCAGGGATATTAGGTCCAGGGATAGTAGGGCCAGGGATATTAGGTCCAGGGATATTAGGGCCAGGGATATTAGGGCCATGGATATTAGGGCCAGGGATATTAGGGCCAGGGATATTAGGGCCAGGGATATTAGGGCCAGGGATATTAGGGCCAGCGATATTAGGGCCAGGGATATTAGGGCCAGGGATATTAGGGCCAGGGATATTAGAGCCAGGCATATTAGGGCCAGGGATATTAGGACCAGGTATATTAGGGCCAGGGATATTAGGGCCAGGGATATTAGGGCCAGGGATATTAGGGCCAGGGATATTAGGGCCAGGGATATTAGGGCCAGGGATATTAGGGCCAGGGATATTTGGGCCAGGGATATTAGGGCCACGGATATTAGGACCAGGGATATTAGGGCCAGGGATATTAGGGCCAGAGATATTAGGGCCAGGGATATTAGGGCCAGGGATATTACGGTCAGGGATATTAGGGCCAGGGATATAATGGCCAGGGATATTAGGGCCAGGCATATTATGGCCAGGGATATTAGGGCCAGGGATATTAGGGCCAGGGATATTAGGGCCAGGGTTATTAGGGCCAGGGATATTAGGGCCAGGGATATTAGGGCCAGGGATATTAGGGCCAGGGATATTAGGGCCAGGGATATTAGGGCCAGGGATATTAGGGCCAGGGATATTAGGGCCAGGGATATTAGGGCCAGGGATTTTAGGGCAAGGGATATTAGGGCCAGGGATATTAGGGCCAGGGATATTAGGGCCAGGGATATTAGGTCCAGGGATATTAGGGCCAGGGATATTAGGGCCAGGGATATTAGGACCAGGGATATCAGGGCCAGGAATATTAGGGCCAGGGATATTAGGGCCAGGGATATTAGGGCCAGGGATATTAGGGCCAGGGATATTAGGGCCAGGGATATTAGGGCCAGGGATACTAGGGCCAGGGAGATTGGGGCCAGCATTATTAGGGACAGGGATATTAGTGCCAGGGATATTATGGCCAGGGATATTAGGCGCTAGGGATATTAGGGCAAGGGATATTAGGGCCAGGGATATTAGGGCCAGGGATATTAGGGTCAGGGAGATTAGGGCCAGGGATATTAGGGCCAGGGATATTTGGGCCAGGGATATTAGGGCCACGGATATTAGGGCCAGGGATATTAGGGCCAGGGATATTAGGGCCAGAGATATTAGGGCCAGGGATATTAGGGCCACGGATATTACGGTCAGGGATATTAGGGCCAGGGATATAATGGCTAGAGATATTAGGGAAAGGCATATTATGTCCAGGGATATTAGGGCCAGGGATATTAGGGCCAGGGATATTAGGGCCAGGAATATTAGGGCCAGGGATATTAATGCCAGGGATATTAGGGCCAGGGATATTAGGGCCAGGGATATTATGGCCAGTGATATTAGGGCCAGGGATATTAGGGCCAGGGATATTAGGGCCAGGGATATTAGGGCCAGGGATATTAGGTCCAGGGATATTAGGGCCAGGGATATTAGGGCCAGGGATATTAGGGCCAGGGATATTAGGGTCAGGGATATTAGGGCCATGGATATTAGGGCCAGGGATATTTGGGCCAGGGATATTAGGACCACGGATAATAGGGCCAGGGATATTAGGGCCAGGGATATTAGGGCCAGAGATATTAGTGCCAGGGATATTAGGGCCAGGGATATTACGGTCAGGGATATTAGGGCCAGGGATATAATGGCCAGGGATATTAGGGCCAGGCATATTATGGCCAGGGATATTAGGGCCAGGGATATTAGGGCCAGGGATATTAGGGCCAGGGATATTAGGGCCAGGGATATTAAGGCCAGGGATATTAGGGCCAGGGATATTAGGGCCAGGGATATTATGGCCAGCGATATTAGGGCCAGGGATATTAGGGCCAAGGATATTAGGGCCAGGGATATTAGGGCCAGAAATATTAGGGCCAGGGATATTAGGGCCAGGGATATTAGGGCCAGGGATATTACGGCCAGGGATATCAGGTCCACGGATATTACGGCCAGGGATATTAGGGCCAGGGATATTAGGGCCAGAGATATTAGGGCCAGGGATATTAGGGCCAGGGATATTAGGGCCAGGGTTATTAGGGCCAGGGTTATTAAGGCCAGGGATATTAGGGCCAGGGATATTAGGGCCAGGGATATTAGGGCCAGGGATATTAGGGCCAGGGATATTAGGGCCAGGGATATTAGGGCAAGGGATATTAGGGCCAGGGATATTAGTGCCAGGGATATTAGTGCCAGGGATATTAGGGCCAGGGATATTAGGTCCAGGGATATTAGGGCCAGGGATATTAGGTCCAGGGATATTAGGGCCAGGGATATTAGGGCCATGGATATTAGGGCCAGGGATATTAGGGCCAGGGTTATTAGGGCCAGGGATATTAGGGCCAGGGATATTAGGGCCAGGGATATTAGGGCCAGGGATATTAGGGCCAGGGATATTAGGGCCAGGGATATTAGGGCCAGGGATATTAGGGCCAGGGATTTTAGGGCAAGGGATATTAGGGCCAGGGATATTAGGGCCAGGGATATTAGGGCCAGGGATATTAGGTCCAGGGATATTAGGGCCAGGGATATTAGGGCCAGGGATATTAGGACCAGGGATATCAGGGCCAGGAATATGAGGGCCAGGGATATTAGGGCCAGGGATATTAGGGCCAGGGATATTAGGGCCAGGGATATTAGGGCCAGGGATATTAGGGCCAGGGATATTAGGGCCAGGGATATTAGGGCCAGGGAGATTAGGGCCAGCATTATTAGGGACAGGGATATTAGTGCCAGGGATATTATGGCCAGGGATATTAGGCGCCAGGGATATTAGGGCAAGGGATATTAGGGCCAGGGATATTAGGGCCAGGGATATTAGGGTCAGGGATATTAGGGGCAGAGATATTAGGGCCAGCGATATTAGGGCCAGGCATATTAGGGCCAGGGATATTAAGGCCAGGGATATTAGGGCCGGGGATATTAGGGCCAGGGATATTAGGGCCAGGGATATTAGGGCCAGGGATATTAGGGCCAGGGATATTAGGTCCAGGGATATTAGGGCCAGGGATATTACGGCCAGGGATATTAGGGCCAGGGATATTAGGGCCAGGGATATTAGGGCCAGGGATATTAGGGCCAGGGTTATTAGGGCCAGGGATATTAGGGCCAGGGATATTAGGGCCAGGGATATTAGGGCCAGGGATATTAGGGCCAGGGATATTAGGCCCAGTGATATTAGGGCCAGGGATTTTAGGGCAAGGGATTTTAGGCCAGGGATATTAGGGCCAGGGATGTTAGGTCCAGGGATATTAGGACCAGGGATATCAGGGCCAGGAATATGAGGGCCAGGGATATTAGGGCCAGGGATATTAGGGCCAGGGATATTAGGGCCAGGGATATTAGGGCCAGGGATATTAGGGCCAGGGATATTAGGGCCAGGGATATTAGGGCCAGGGAGATTAGGGCCAGCATTATTAGGGACAGGGATATTAGTGCCAGGGATATTATGGCCAGGGATATTAGGCGCCAGGGATATTAGGGCAAGGGATATTAGGGCCAGGGATATTAGGGCCAGGGATTTTAGGGTCAGGGATATTAGGGGCAGAGATATTAGGGCCAGCGATATTAGGGCCAGGGATATTAGGGCCAGGGATATTAAGGCCAGGGATATTAGGGCCGGGGATATTAGGGCCAGGGATATTAGGGCCAGGGATATTAGGGCCAGGGATATTAGGGCCAGGGATATTAGGTCCAGGGATATTAGGGCCAGGGATATTACGGCCAGGGATATTAGGGCCAGGGATATTAGGGCCAGGGATATTAGGGCCAGGGATATTAGGGCCAGGGTTATTAGGGCCAGGGATATTAGGGCCAGGGATATTAGGGCCAGGGATATTAGGGCCAGGGATATTAGGGCCAGGGATATTAGGCCCAGTGATATTAGGGCCAGGGATTTTAGGGCAAGGGATTTTAGGGCCAGGGATATTAGGGCCAGGGATATTAGGGCCAGGGATGTTAGGTCCAGGGATATTAGGGCCAGGGATATTAGGGCCAGGGATATTAGGGCCAGGGATATTAGGGCCAGGGATATTAGGGCCAGGGTTATTAGGGCCAGGGATATTAGGGCCAGGGATATTAGGGCCAGGGATATTAGGGCCAGGGATATTAGGGTCAGGGATATTAGGGCCAGGGATATTAGGGCCAGGGATTTTAGGGTAAGGGATATTAGGGCCAGGGATATTAGGGCCAGGGAGATTAGGGCCAGCATTATTAGGGACAGGGATTTTAGGGCCAGGGTTATTAGGGCCAGGGATATTAGGTCCAGGGATAGTAGGGCCAGGGATATTAGGTCCAGGGATATTAGGGCCAGGGATATTAGGGCCATGGATATTAGGGCCAGGGATATTAGGGCCAGGGATATTAGGGCCAGGGATATTAGGGCCAGGGATATTAGGGCCAGCGATATTAGGGCCAGGGATATTAGGGCCAGGGATATTAGGGCCAGGGATATTAGAGCCAGGCATATTAGGGCCAGGGATATTAGGACCAGGTATATTAGGGCCAGGGATATTAGGGCCAGGGATATTAGGGCCAGGGATATTAGGGCCAGGGATATTAGGGCCAGGGATATTAGGGCCAGGGATATTAGGGCCAGGGATATTTGGGCCAGGGATATTAGGGCCACGGATATTAGGACCAGGGATATTAGGGCCAGGGATATTAGGGCCAGAGATATTAGGGCCAGGGATATTAGGGCCAGGGATATTACGGTCAGGGATATTAGGGCCAGGGATATAATGGCCAGGGATATTAGGGCCAGGCATATTATGGCCAGGGATATTAGGGCCAGGGATATTAGGGCCAGGGATATTAGGGCCAGGGTTTTTAGGGCCAGGGATATTAGGGCCAGGGATATTAGGGCCAGGGATATTAGGGCCAGGGATATTAGGGCCAGGGATATTAGGGCCAGGGATATTAGGGCCAGGGATATTAGGGCCAGGGATATTAGGGCCAGGGATTTTAGGGCAAGGGATATTAGGGCCAGGGATATTAGGGCCAGGGATATTAGGGCCAGGGATATTAGGTCCAGGGATATTAGGGCCAGGGATATTAGGGCCAGGGATATTAGGACCAGGGATATCAGGGCCAGGAATATTAGGGCCAGGGATATTAGGGCCAGGGATATTAGGGCCAGGGATATTAGGGCCAGGGATATTAGGGCCAGGGATATTAGGGCCAGGGATACTAGGGCCAGGGAGATTGGGGCCAGCATTATTAGGGACAGGGATATTAGTGCCAGGGATATTATGGCCAGGGATATTAGGCGCTAGGGATATTAGGGCAAGGGATATTAGGGCCAGGGATATTAGGGCCAGGGATATTAGGGTCAGGGAGATTAGGGCCAGGGATATTAGGGCCAGGGATATTTGGGCCAGGGATATTAGGGCCACGGATATTAGGGCCAGGGATATTAGGGCCAGGGATATTAGGGCCAGAGATATTAGGGCCAGGGATATTAGGGCCACGGATATTACGGTCAGGGATATTAGGGCCAGGGATATAATGGCTAGAGATATTAGGGAAAGGCATATTATGTCCAGGGATATTAGGGCCAGGGATATTAGGGCCAGGGATATTAGGGCCAGGAATATTAGGGCCAGGGATATTAATGCCAGGGATATTAGGGCCAGGGATATTAGGGCCAGGGATATTATGGCCAGTGATATTAGGGCCAGGGATATTAGGGCCAGGGATATTAGGGCCAGGGATATTAGGGCCAGGGATATTAGGTCCAGGGATATTAGGGCCAGGGATATTAGGGCCAGGGATATTAGGGCCAGGGATATTAGGGTCAGGGATATTAGGGCCATGGATATTAGGGCCAGGGATATTTGGGCCAGGGATATTAGGACCACGGATATTAGGGCCAGGGATATTAGGGCCAGGGATATTAGGGCCAGAGATATTAGGGCCAGGGATATTAGGGCCAGGGATATTACGGTCAGGGATATTAGGGCCAGGGATATAATGGCCAGGGATATTAGGGCCAGGCATATTATGGCCAGGGATATTAGGGCCAGGGATATTAGGGCCAGGGATATTAGGGCCAGGGATATTAGGGCCAGGGATATTAAGGCCAGGGATATTAGGGCCAGGGATATTAGGGCCAGGGATATTATGGCCAGCGATATTAGGGCCAGGGATATTAGGGCCAAGGATATTAGGGCCAGGGATATTAGGGCCAGAAATATTAGGGCCAGGGATATTAGGGCCAGGGATATTAGGGCCAGGGATATTACGGCCAGGGATATCAGGTCCACGGATATTACGGCCAGGGATATTAGGGCCAGGGATATTAGGGCCAGAGATATTAGGGCCAGGGATATTAGGGCCAGGGATATTAGGGCCAGGGTTATTAGGGCCAGGGTTATTAAGGCCAGGGATATTAGGGCCAGGGATATTAGGGCCAGGGATATTAGGGCCAGGGATATTAGGGCCAGGGATATTAGGGCCAGGGATATTAGGGCAAGGGATATTAGGGCCAGGGATATTAGTGCCAGGGATATTAGTGCCAGGGATATTAGGGCCAGGGATATTAGGTCCAGGGATATTAGGGCCAGGGATATTAGGTCCAGGGATATTAGGGCCAGGGATATTAGGGCCATGGATATTAGGGCCAGGGATATTAGGGCCAGGGTTATTAGGGCCAGGGATATTAGGGCCAGGGATATTAGGGCCAGGGATATTAGGGCCAGGGATATTAGGGCCAGGGATATTAGGGCCAGGGATATTAGGGCCAGGGATATTAGGGCCAGGGATTTTAGGGCAAGGGATATTAGGGCCAGGGATATTAGGGCCAGGGATATTAGGGCCAGGGATATTAGGTCCAGGGATATTAGGGCCAGGGATATTAGGGCCAGGGATATTAGGACCAGGGATATCAGGGCCAGGAATATGAGGGCCAGGGATATTAGGGCCAGGGATATTAGGGCCAGGGATATTAGGGCCAGGGATATTAGGGCCAGGGATATTAGGGCCAGGGATATTAGGGCCAGGGATATTAGGGCCAGGGAGATTAGGGCCAGCATTATTAGGGACAGGGATATTAGTGCCAGGGATATTATGGCCAGGGATATTAGGCGCCAGGGATATTAGGGCAAGGGATATTAGGGCCAGGGATATTAGGGCCAGGGATATTAGGGTCAGGGATATTAGGGGCAGAGATATTAGGGCCAGCGATATTAGGGCCAGGCATATTAGGGCCAGGGATATTAAGGCCAGGGATATTAGGGCCGGGGATATTAGGGCCAGGGATATTAGGGCCAGGGATATTAGGGCCAGGGATATTAGGGCCAGGGATATTAGGTCCAGGGATATTAGGGCCAGGGATATTACGGCCAGGGATATTAGGGCCAGGGATATTAGGGCCAGGGATATTAGGGCCAGGGATATTAGGGCCAGGGTTATTAGGGCCAGGGATATTAGGGCCAGGGATATTAGGGCCAGGGATATTAGGGCCAGGGATATTAGGGCCAGGGATATTAGGCCCAGTGATATTAGGGCCAGGGATTTTAGGGCAAGGGATTTTAGGCCAGGGATATTAGGGCCAGGGATGTTAGGTCCAGGGATATTAGGACCAGGGATATCAGGGCCAGGAATATGAGGGCCAGGGATATTAGGGCCAGGGATATTAGGGCCAGGGATATTAGGGCCAGGGATATTAGGGCCAGGGATATTAGGGCCAGGGATATTAGGGCCAGGGATATTAGGGCCAGGGAGATTAGGGCCAGCATTATTAGGGACAGGGATATTAGTGCCAGGGATATTATGGCCAGGGATATTAGGCGCCAGGGATATTAGGGCAAGGGATATTAGGGCCAGGGATATTAGGGCCAGGGATATTAGGGTCAGGGATATTAGGGGCAGAGATATTAGGGCCAGCGATATTAGGGCCAGGGATATTAGGGCCAGGGATATTAAGGCCAGGGATATTAGGGCCGGGGATATTAGGGCCAGGGATATTAGGGCCAGGGATATTAGGGCCAGGGATATTAGGGCCAGGGATATTAGGTCCAGGGATATTAGGGCCAGGGATATTACGGCCAGGGATATTAGGGCCAGGGATATTAGGGCCAGGGATATTAGGGCCAGGGATATTAGGACCAGGGTTATTAGGGCCAGGGATATTAGGGCCAGGGATATTAGGGCCAGGGATATTAGGGCCAGGGATATTAGGGCCAGGGATATTAGGCCCAGTGATATTAGGGCCAGGGATTTTAGGGCAAGGGATTTTAGGGCCAGGGATATTAGGGCCAGGGATATTAGGGCCAGGGATGTTAGGTCCAGGGATATTAGGGCCAGGGATATTAGGGCCAGGGATATTAGGGCCAGGGATATTAGGGCCAGGGATATTAGGGCCAGGGTTATTAGGGCCAGGGATATTAGGGCCAGGGATATTAGGGCCAGGGATATTAGGGCCAGGGATATTAGGGTCAGGGATATTAGGGCCAGGGATATTAGGGCCAGGGATTTTAGGGTAAGGGATATTAGGGCCAGGGATATTAGGGCCAGGGAGATTAGGGCCAGCATTATTAGGGACAGGGATTTTAGGGCCAGGGATTTTAGGGTAAGGGATATTAGGGCCAGGGATATTAGGGCCAGGGATATTAGTGCCAGGGATATTAGGGCCAGGGATATTAGGGCCAGGGATTTTAGGGTAAGGGATATTAGGGCCAGGGATATTAGGGCCAGGGATATTGGTGCCAGGGATATTAGGGCCAGGGATATTAGGTCCAGGGATATTAGGGCCAGGGATATTAGGTCCACTGATATTAGGGCCAGAGATATTAGGGCCATGGATATTAGGGCCAGGGATATTAGGGCCAGGGATATTAGGGCCAGGGATATTAGGGCCAGGGATATTATGGCCAGCGATATTAGGGCCAGGGATATTAGGGCCAGGGATATTAGGTCCAGGGATATTAGGGCCAGGGATATTAGGGCCAGGGATATTAGGGCCAGGGATATTAGGGCCAGGGATATTAGGTCCACGGATATTACGGCCAGAGATATTAGGGCGAGGGATATTAGGGCCAGGGATATTAGGGCCAGGGATATTAGGGTCATGGATATTAGGGGCAGAGATATTAGGGCCAGCGATATTAGGGCCAGGGATATTAGGGCCAGGGATATTAAGGCCAGGGATATTAGGGCCGGGGATATTAGGGCCAGGGATATTAGGGCCAGGGATATTAGAGCCAGGGATATTAGGGCCAGGGATATTAGGTCCAGGGATATTAGGGCCAGGGATATTACGGCCAGGGATATTAGGGCCAGGGATATTAGGGCCAGGGATATTAGGGCCAGGGATATTAGGGCCAGGGTTATTAGGGCCAGGGATATTAGGGCCAGGGATATTAGGGCCAGGGATATTAGGGCCAGGGATATTAGGGCCAGGGATATTAGGCCCAGTGATATTAGGGCCAGGGATTTTAGGGCAAGGGATTTTAGGGCCAGGGATATTAGGGCCAGGGATATTAGGGCCAGGGATGTTAGGTCCAGGGATATTAGGGCCAGGGATATTAGGGCCAGGGATATTAGGGCCAGGGATATTTGGGCCAGGGATATTAGGGCTACGGATATTAGGGCCAGGGATATTAGGGCCAGGGATATTAGGGCCAGAGATATTAGGGCCAGGGATATTAGGGCCAGGGATATTTCGGTCAGGGATATTAGGGCCAGGGATATAATGGCCAGGGATATTAGGGCCAGGCATATTATGGCCAGGGATATTAGGGCCAGGGATATTAGGGCCAGGGATATTAGGGCCAGGGATATTAAGGCCAGGGATATTAGGGCCAGGGTTATTAGGGCCAGGGATATTAGGGCCAGGGATTTTAGGGTAAGGGATATTAGGGCCAGGGATATTAGGGCCAGGGATTTTAGGGCCAGGGATTTTAGGGTAAGGGATATTAGGGCCAGGGATATTAGGGCCAGGGATATTAGTGCCAGGGATATTAGGGCCAGGGATATTAGGGCCAGGGATTTTAGGGTAAGGGATATTAGGGCCAGGGATATTAGGGCCAGGGATATTAGTGCCAGGGATATTAGGGCCAGGGATATTAGGTCCAGGGATATTAGGGCCAGGGATATTAGGTCCACTGATATTAGGGCCAGAGATATTAGGGCCATGGATATTAGGGCCAGGGATATTAGGGCCAGGGATATGAGGGCCAGGGATATTAGGGCCAGGGATATTAGGGCCAGCGATATTAGGGCCAGGGATATTAGGGCCAGGGATATTAGGGCCAGGGATATTAGGGCCAGGGATATTAGGGCCAGGGATATTAGGGCCAGGGATATTATATCCAGGGATATTAGGGCCAGGGATATTAGGGCCAGGGATATTAGGGCCAGGGATATTATGGCCAGGGATATTATGGAAGGGATAATAAGCCTGGGATATTAGGGCCAGGTATATTAGGGCCAGGGATATTAGGGCCAGGGATATAAGGGCCAGGGATATTAGGGCCAGGGATATTAGGGCCAAGGATATTAGGGCCAGGGATATTAGGGCCAGGGATATTAGGGCCAGGGATATTAGGGCCAGGGATTTTAGGGCAAGGGATATTAGGGCCAGGGATATTAGGGCCAGGGATATTAGTGCCAGGGATATGAGGGCCAGGGATATTAGGTCCAGGGATATTAGGGCCAGGGATATTAGGTCCAGGGATATTAGGGCCAGGGATATTAGGGCCATGGATATTAGGGCCAGGGATATTAGGGCCAGGGATATTAGGTCCAGGGATATTAGGGCCAGGGATATTAGGGCCAGGGATATTAGGGCCAGGGATATTAGGGCCAGGGATATTAGGTCCACGGATATTACGGCCAGAGATATTAGGGCGAGGGATATTAGGGCCAGGGATATTAGAGCCAGGGATATTAGGGTCAGGGATATTAGGGCCAGGGATATTAGGGCCAGGGATATTAGGGCCAGGGATATTAGGGCCAGGGATATTAGGGCCAGGGATATTAGGGCCAGGGATATTAGGGCCAGGGATATTAGGGCCAGGGAGATTAGGGCCAGCATTATTAGGGACAGGGATATTAGTGCCAGGGATATTATGGCCAGGGATATTAGGGCCAGGGATATTAGGGCAAGGGATATTAGGGCCAAGGATATTAGGGCCAGGGATATTAGTGTCAGGGATATTAGGGCCAGGGATATTAGGGCCAGGGATATTTGGGCCAGGGATATTAGGGCCACGGATATTAGGGCCAGGGATATTAGGGCCAGGGATATTAGGGCCAGAGATATTAGGGCCAGGGATATTAGGGCCAGGGATATTATGGTCAGGGATATTAGGGCCAGGGATATAATGGCTAGGGATATTAGGGCCAGGCATATTATGGCCAGGGATATTAGGGCCAGGGATATTAGGGCCAGGGATATTAGGGCCAGGGATATTAGGGCAAGGGATATTAATGCCAGGGATATTAGGGCCAGGGATATTAGGGCCAGGGATATTATGGCCAGCGATATTAGGGCCAGGGATATTAGGGCCAGGGATATTAGGTCCAGGGATATTAGGGCCAGGGATATTAGGGCCAGGGATATTAGGGCCAGGGATATTAGGGCCAGGGATATGTGGTCCACGGATATTACGGCCAGAGATATTAGGGCGAGGGATATTAGGGCCAGGGATATTAGGGCCAGGGATATTAGGGTCATGGATATTAGGGCCAGGGATATTAGGGCCAGGGATATTAGGGCCAGGGATATTAGGGCCAGGGATATTAGGGCCAGGGATATTAGGGCCAGGGATGTTAGGGCCAGGGATGTTAGGGCCAGGGATATTATGGCCAGGGATATTAGGGCAAGGGATATTAGGGCCAGGGATATTAGGGCCAGGGATATTAGGGCCAGGGATATTAGGGGCAGAGATATTAGGGCCAGCGATATTAGGGCCAGGGATATTAGGGCCAGGGATATTAAGGCCAGGGATATTAGGGCCGGGGATATTAGGGCCAGGGATATTAGGGCCAAGGATATTAGGGCCAGGGATATTAGGGCCAGGGATATTAGGTCCAGGGATATTAGGGCCAGGGATATTACGGCCAGGGATATTAGGGCCAGGGATATTAGGGCCAGGGATATTAGGGCCAGGGATATTAGGGCCAGGGATATTAGGGCCAGGGATATTAGGCCCAGGTGATATTAGGGCCAGGGATTTTAGGGCAAGGGATTTTAGGGCCAGGGATATTAGGGCCAGGGATATTAGGGCCAGGGATGTTAGGTCCAGGGATATTAGGGCCAGGGATATTAGGGCCAGGGATATTAGGGCCAGGGATATTAGGGCCAGGGATATTAGGGCCAGGGTTATTAGGGCCAGGGATATTAGGGCCAGGGATATTAGGGCCAGGGATATTAGGGCCAGGGATATTAGGGTCAGGGATATTAGGGCCAGGGATATTAGGGCCAGGGATATTTGGGCCAGGGATATTAGGGCTATGGATATTAGGGCCAGGGATATTAGGGCCAGGGATATTAGGGCCAGAGATATTAGGGCCAGGGATATTAGGGCCAGGGATATTACGGTCAGGGATATTAGGGCCAGGGATATAATGGCCAGGGATATTAGGGCCACGGATATTAGGGCCAGGGATATTAGGGCCAGGGATATTAGGGCCAGAGATATTAGGGCCAGGGATATTAGGGCCAGGGATATTATGGTCAGGGATATTAGGGCCAGGGATATAATGGCTAGGGATATTAGGGCCAGGCATATTATGGCCAGGGATATTAGGGCCAGGGATATTAGGGCCAGGGATATTAGGGCCAGGGATATTAGGGCAAGGGATATTAATGCCAGGGATATTAGGGCCAGGGATATTAGGGCCAGGGATATTATGGCCAGCGATATTAGGGCCAGGGATATTAGGGCCAGGGATATTAGGTCCAGGGATATTAGGGCCAGGGATATTAGGGCCAGGGATATTAGGGCCAGGGATATTAGGGCCAGGGATATTAGGTCCACGGATATTACGGCCAGAGATATTAGGGCGAGGGATATTAGGGCCAGGGATATTAGGGCCAGGGATATTAGGGTCATGGATATTAGGGCCAGGGATATTAGGGCCAGGGATATTAGGGCCAGGGATATTAGGGCCAGGGATATTAGGGCCAGGGATATTAGGGCCAGGGATGTTAGGGCCAGGGATGTTAGGGCCAGGGATATTAGGGCCAGGGATATTATGGCCAGGGATATTAGGGCAAGGGATATTAGGGCCAGGGATATTAGGGCCAGGGATATTAGGGCCAGGGATATTAGGGGCAGAGATATTAGGGCCAGCGATATTAGGGCCAGGGATATTAGGGCCAGGGATATTAAGGCCAGGGATATTAGGGCCAGGGATATTAGGGCCAGGGATATTAGGGCCAGGGATATTAGGGCCAGGGATATTAGGGCCAGGGATATTAGGTCCAGGGATATTAGGGCCAGGGATATTACGGCCAGGGATATTAGGGCCAGGGATATTAGGGCCAGGGATATTAGGGCCAGGGATATTAGGGCCAGGGTTATTAGGGCCAGGGATATTAGGGCCAGGGATATTAGGGCCAGGGATATTAGGGCCAGGGATATTAGGGCCAGGGATATTAGGCCCAGTGATATTAGGGCCAGGGATTTTAGGGCAAGGGATTTTAGGGCCAGGGATATTAGGGCCAGGGATAATAGGGCCAGGGATGTTAGGTCCAGGGATATTAGGGCCAGGGATATTAGGGCCAGGGATATTAGGGCCAGGGATATTAGGGCCAGGGATATTAGGGCCAGGGTTATTAGGGCCAGGGATATTAGGGCCAGGGATATTAGGGCCAGGGATATTAGGGCCAGGGATATTAGGGTCAGGGATATTAGGGCCAGGGATATTAGGGCCAGGGATATTTGGGCCAGGGATATTAGGGCTACGGATATTAGGGCCAGGGATATTAGGGCCAGGGATATTAGGGCCAGAGATATTAGGGCCAGGGATATTAGGGCCAGGGATATTACGGTCAGGGATATTAGGGCCAGGGATATAATGGCCAGGGATATTAGGGCCAGGCATATTATGGCCAGGGATATTAGGGCCAGGGATATTAGGGCCAGGGATATTAGGGCCAGGGATATTAAGGCCAGGGATATTAGGGCCAGGGTTATTAGGGCCAGGGATGTTATGGCCAGCGATATTAGGGCCAGGGATATTAGGGCCAGGGATATTAGGGCCAGGGATATTAGGGCCAGGGATATTAGGGCCAGGGATATTAGGGCCAGGGATATTAGGGCCAGGGATATTAGGTCCACGGATATTACGGCCAGGGTTATTAGGGCCAGGGATATTAGGGCCAGGGATATTAGGGCCAGGGATATTAGGGCCAGGGATATTAGGGCCAGGGTTATTAGGGCCAGGGTTATTAAGGCCAGGGATATTAGGGCCAGGGATATTAGGGCCAGGGATATTAGGGCCAGGGATATTAGGGCCAGGGATATTGGGGCCAGGGATATTATGGCCAGGGATATTAGGGCCAGGGATATTAGGGCCAGGGATATTAGGGCCAGGGATTTTAGGGCAAGGGATATTAGGGCCAGGGATATTAGGGCCAGGGATATTAGTGCCAGGGTTATTAGGGCCAGGGATATTAGGTCCAGGGATAGTAGGGCCAGGGATATTAGGTCCAGGGATATTAGGGCCAGGGATATTAGGGCCATGGATATTAGGGCCAGGGATATTAGGGCCAGGGATATTAGGGCCAGGGATATTAGGGCCAGGGATATTAGGGCCAGCGATATTAGGGCCAGGGATATTAGGGCCAGGGATATTAGGGCCAGGGATATTAGAGCCAGGCATATTAGGGCCAGGGATATTAGGACCAGGTATATTAGGGCCAGGGATATTAGGGCCAGGGATATTAGGGCCAGGGATATTAGGGCCAGGGATATTAGGGCCAGGGATATTAGGGCCAGGGATATTAGGGCCAGGGATATTAGGGCCAGGGATATTTGGGCCAGGGATATTAGGGCCACGGATATTAGGACCAGGGATATTAGGGCCAGGGATATTAGGGCCAGAGATATTAGGGCCAGGGATATTAGGGCCAGGGATATTATGGTCAGGGATATTAGGGCCAGGGATATAATGGCCAGGGATATTAGGGCCAGGCATATTATGGCCAGGGATATTAGGGCCAGGGATATTAGGGCCAGGGATATTAGGGCCAGGGATATTAGGGCCAGGGATATTAAGGCCAAGGATATTAGGGCCAGGGATATTATGGCCAGGGATATTAGGGCCAGGGATATTAGGGCCAGGGATATTATGGCCAGGGATATCAGGTCCACGGATATTACGGCCAGGGATATTAGGGCCAGGGATATTAGGGCCAGAGATATTAGGGCCAGGGATATTAGGGCCAGGGATATTAGGGCCAGGGTTATTAGGGCCAGGGATATTAGGGCCAGGGATATTATGGCCAGGGATATTATGGAAGGGATATTAAGCCTGGGATATTAGGGCCAGGTATATTAGGGCCAGGGATATTAGGACCAGGGATATAAGGGCCAGGGATATTAGGGCCAGGGATATTATGGCCAGGGATATTAGGGCCAGGGATATTAGGGCCAGGGATATTGGGGCCAGGGATATTAGGGCCAGGGATATTAGGGCCAGGGATATTAGGGCCAGGAATATTAGGGCCAGGGATATTAGGGCCAGGGATTTTAGGGCCAGGGATATTAGGGCCAGGGATATTAGGGCCAGGGATATTAGGGCCAGGGATATCAGGGCCAGGGATATCAGGGCCAGGGATATTAGGGCCAGGGATATTAGCGCCAGGGATATTAGGGCCAGGGATTTTAGGGCCAGGGATATTAGGGCCAGGGATATTATGGCCAGGGATATTATGGCTAGGGATATGAGGGCCAGGGATATGAGGGCCAGGGATATTAGGGCCAGGGATATTAGGGCCAGGGATTTTAGGGCCAGGGATATTAGGGCCAGGGATATTAGGGCCAGGGATATTAGGGCCGGGGATATTAGGGCCAGGGATATTAGGGCCAGGGATATTAGAGCCAGGGATATTAGGGCCAGGGATATTAGGTCCAGGGATATTAGGGCCAGGGATATTACGGCCAGGGATATTAGGGCCAGGGATATTAGGGCCAGGGATATTAGGGCCAGGGATATTAGGGCCAGGGTTATTAGGGCCAGGGATATTAGGGCCAGGGATATTAGGGCCAGGGATATTAGGGCCAGGGATATTAGGGCCAGGGATATTAGGCCCAGTGATATTAGGGCCAGGGATTTTAGGGCAAGGGATTTTAGGGCCAGGGATATTAGGGCCAGGGATATTAGGGCCAGGGATGTTAGGTCCAGGGATATTAGGGCCAGGGATATTAGGGCCAGGGATATTAGGGCCAGGGATATTAGGGCCAGGGATATTAGGGCCAGGGTTATTAGGGCCAGGGATATTATGGCCAGGGATATTAGGGCCAGGGATATTAGGGCCAGGGATATTAGGGTCAGGGATATTAGGGCCAGGGATATTAGGGCCAGGGATATTTGGGCCAGGGATATTAGGGCTACGGATATTAGGGCCAGGGATATTAGGGCCAGGGATATTAGGGCCAGAGATATTAGGGCCAGGGATATTAGGGCCAGGGATATTTCGGTCAGGGATATTATGGAAGGGATATTAAGCCTGGGATATTAGGGCCAGGTATATTAGGGCCAGGGATATTAGGACCAGGGATATTAGGGCCAGGGATATTAGGGCCAGGGATATTAAGGCCAGGGATATTAGGGCCAGGGTTATTAGGGCCAGGGATATTAGGGCCAGGGATTTTAGGGTAAGGGATATTAGGGCCAGGGATATTAGGGCCAGGGATTTTAGGGCCAGGGATTTTAGGGTAAGGGATATTAGGGCCAGGGATATTAGGGCCAGGGATATTAGTGCCAGGGATATTAGGGCCAGGGATATTAGGGCCAGGGATTTTAGGGTAAGGGATATTAGGGCCAGGGATATTAGGGCCAGGGATATTAGTGCCAGGGATATTAGGGCCAGGGATATTAGGTCCAGGGATATTAGGGCCAGGGATATTATGGCTAGGGATATGAGGGCCAGGGATATGAGGGCCAGGGATATTAGGGCCAGGGATATTAGGGCCAGGGATTTTAGGGCCAGGGATATTAGGGCCAGGGATATTAGGGCCAGGGATATTAGGGCCGGGGATATTAGGGCCAGGGATATTAGGGCCAGGGATATTAGAGCCAGGGATATTAGGGCCAGGGATATTAGGTCCAGGGATATTAGGGCCAGGGATATTACGGCCAGGGATATTAGGGCCAGGGATATTAGGGCCAGGGATATTAGGGCCAGGGATATTAGGGCCAGGGTTATTAGGGCCAGGGATATTAGGGCCAGGGATATTAGGGCCAGGGATATTAGGGCCAGGGATATTAGGGCCAGGGATATTAGGCCCAGTGATATTAGGGCCAGGGATTTTAGGGCAAGGGATTTTAGGGCCAGGGATATTAGGGCCAGGGATATTAGGGCCAGGGATGTTAGGTCCAGGGATATTAGGGCCAGGGATATTAGGGCCAGGGATATTAGGGCCAGGGATATTAGGGCCAGGGATATTAGGGCCAGGGTTATTAGGGCCAGGGATATTAGGGCCAGGGATATTAGGGCCAGGGATATTAGGGCCAGGGATATTAGGGTCAGGGATATTAGGGCCAGGGATATTAGGGCCAGGGATATTTGGGCCAGGGATATTAGGGCTACGGATATTAGGTCCAGGGATATTAGGGCCAGGGATATTAGGTCCAGGGATATTAGGGCCAGGGATATTAGGGCCATGGATATTAGGGCCAGGGATATTAGGGCCAGGGATATTAGGTCCAGGGATATTAGGGCCAGGGATATTAGGGCCAGGGATATTAGGGCCAGGGATATTAGGGCCAGGGATATTAGGTCCACGGATATTACGGCCAGAGATATTAGGGCGAGGGATATTAGGGCCAGGGATATTAGAGCCAGGGATATTAGGGTCAGGGATATTAGGGCCAGGGATATTAGGGCCAGGGATATTAAGGCCAGGGATATTAGGGCCAGGGATATTAGGGCCAGGGATATTAGGGCCAGGGATATTAGGGCCAGGGATATTAGGGCCAGGGAGATTAGGGCCAGCATTATTAGGGACAGGGATATTAGTGCCAGGGATATTATGGCCAGGGATATTAGGGCCAGGGATATTAGGGCAAGGGATATTAGGGCCAAGGATATTAGGGCCAGGGATATTAGTGTCAGGGATATTAGGGCCAGGGATATTAGGGCCAGGGATATTTGGGCCAGGGATATTAGGGCCACGGATATTAGGGCCAGGGATATTAGGGCCAGGGATATTAGGGCCAGAGATATTAGGGCCAGGGATATTAGGGCCAGGGATATTATGGTCAGGGATATTAGGGCCAGGGATATAATGGCTAGGGATATTAGGGCCAGGCATATTATGGCCAGGGATATTAGGGCCAGGGATATTAGGGCCAGGGATATTAGGGCCAGGGATATTAGGGCAAGGGATATTAATGCCAGGGATATTAGGGCCAGGGATATTAGGGCCAGGGATATTATGGCCAGCGATATTAGGGCCAGGGATATTAGGGCCAGGGATATTAGGTCCAGGGATATTAGGGCCAGGGATATTAGGGCCAGGGATATTAGGGCCAGGGATATTAGGGCCAGGGATATTAGGTCCACGGATATTACGGCCAGAGATATTAGGGCGAGGGATATTAGGGCCAGGGATATTAGGGCCAGGGATATTAGGGTCATGGATATTAGGGCCAGGGATATTAGGGCCAGGGATATTAGGGCCAGGGATATTAGGGCCAGGGATATTAGGGCCAGGGATATTAGGGCCAGGGATGTTAGGGCCAGGGATGTTAGGGCCAGGGATATTATGGCCAGGGATATTAGGGCAAGGGATATTAGGGCCAGGGATATTAGGGCCAGGGATATTAGGGCCAGGGATATTAGGGGCAGAGATATTAGGGCCAGCGATATTAGGGCCAGGGATATTAGGGCCAGGTATATTAAGGCCAGGGATGTTAGGTCCAGGGATATTAGGGCCAGGGATATTAGGGCCAGGGATATTAGGGCCAGGGATATTAGGGCCAGGGATATTAGGGCCAGGGATATTAGGGCCAGGGATATTAGGGCCAGGGATATTAGGGCCAGGGATATTAGGGCCAGGGATATTAGGGCCAGGGATATTAGGGCCAGGGATATTAGGGCCAGGGAGATTAGGGCCAGCATTATTAGGGACAGGGATATTAGTGCCAGGGATATTATGGCCAGGGATATTAGGGCCAGGGATATTAGGGCAAGGGATATTAGGGCCAAGGATATTAGGGCCAGGGATATTAGTGTCAGGGATATTAGGGCCAGGGATATTAGGGCCAGGGATATTTGGGCCAGGGATATTAGGGCCACGGATATTAGGGCCAGGGATATTAGGGCCAGGGATATTAGGGCCAGAGATATTAGGGCCAGGGATATTAGGGCCAGGGATATTATGGTCAGGGATATTAGGGCCAGGGATATAATGGCTAGGGATATTAGGGCCAGGCATATTATGGCCAGGGATATTAGGGCCAGGGATATTAGGGCCAGGGATATTAGGGCCAGGGATATTAGGGCAAGGGATATTAATGCCAGGGATATTAGGGCCAGGGATATTAGGGCCAGGGATATTATGGCCAGCGATATTAGGGCCAGGGATATTAGGGCCAGGGATATTAGGTCCAGGGATATTAGGGCCAGGGATATTAGGGCCAGGGATATTAGGGCCAGGGATATTAGGGCCAGGGATATTAGGTCCACGGATATTACGGCCAGAGATATTAGGGCGAGGGATATTAGGGCCAGGGATATTAGGGCCAGGGATATTAGGGTCATGGATATTAGGGCCAGGGATATTAGGGCCAGGGATATTAGGGCCAGGGATATTAGGGCCAGGGATATTAGGGCCAGGGATATTAGGGCCAGGGATGTTAGGGCCAGGGATGTTAGGGCCAGGGATATTATGGCCAGGGATATTAGGGCAAGGGATATTAGGGCCAGGGATATTAGGGCCAGGGATATTAGGGCCAGGGATATTAGGGGCAGAGATATTAGGGCCAGCGATATTAGGGCCAGGGATATTAGGGCCAGGGATATTAAGGCCAGGGATATTAGGGCCGGGGATATTAGGGCCAGGGATATTAGGGCCAGGGATATTAGGGCCAGGGATATTAGGGCCAGGGATATTAGGTCCAGGGATATTAGGGCCAGGGATATTACGGCCAGGGATATTAGGGCCAGGGATATTAGGGCCAGGGATATTAGGGCCAGGGATATTAGGGCCAGGGATATTAGGGCCAGGGATATTAGGCCCAGTGATATTAGGGCCAGGGATTTTAGGGCAAGGGATTTTAGGGCCAGGGATATTAGGGCCAGGGATATTAGGGCCAGGGATGTTAGGTCCAGGGATATTAGGGCCAGGGATATTAGGGCCAGGGATATTAGGGCCAGGGATATTAGGGCCAGGGATATTAGGGCCAGGGTTATTAGGGCCAGGGATATTAGGGCCAGGGATATTAGGGCCAGGGATATTAGGGCCAGGGATATTAGGGTCAGGGATATTAGGGCCAGGGATATTAGGGCCAGGGATATTTGGGCCAGGGATATTAGGGCTATGGATATTAGGGCCAGGGATATTAGGGCCAGGGATATTAGGGCCAGAGATATTAGGGCCAGGGATATTAGGGCCAGGGATATTACGGTCAGGGATATTAGGGCCAGGGATATAATGGCCAGGGATATTAGGGCCACGGATATTAGGGCCAGAGATATTAGGGCCAGGGATATTAGGGCCAGAGATATTAGGGCCAGGGATATTAGGGCCAGGGATATTATGGTCAGGGATATTAGGGCCAGGGATATAATGGCTAGGGATATTAGGGCCAGGCATATTATGGCCAGGGATATTAGGGCCAGGGATATTAGGGCCAGGGATATTAGGGCCAGGGATATTAGGGCAAGGGATATTAATGCCAGGGATATTAGGGCCAGGGATATTAGGGCCAGGGATATTATGGCCAGCGATATTAGGGCCAGGGATATTAGGGCCAGGGATATTAGGTCCAGGGATATTAGGGCCAGGGATATTAGGGCCAGGGATATTAGGGCCAGGGATATTAGGGCCAGGGATATTAGGTCCACGGATATTACGGCCAGAGATATTAGGGCGAGGGATATTAGGGCCAGGGATATTAGGGCCAGGGATATTAGGGTCATGGATATTAGGGCCAGGGATATTAGGGCCAGGGATATTAGGGCCAGGGATATTAGGGCCAGGGATATTAGGGCCAGGGATATTAGGGCCAGGGATGTTAGGGCCAGGGATGTTAGGGCCAGGGATATTAGGGCCAGGGATATTATGGCCAGGGATATTAGGGCAAGGGATATTAGGGCCAGGGATATTAGGGCCAGGGATATTAGGGCCAGGGATATTAGGGGCAGAGATATTAGGGCCAGCGATATTAGGGCCAGGGATATTAGGGCCAGGGATATTAAGGCCAGGGATATTAGGGCCAGGGATATTAGGGCCAGGGATATTAGGGCCAGGGATATTAGGGCCAGGGATATTAGGGCCAGGGATATTAGGTCCAGGGATATTAGGGCCAGGGATATTACGGCCAGGGATATTAGGGCCAGGGATATTAGGGCCAGGGATATTAGGGCCAGGGATATTAGGGCCAGGGTTATTAGGGCCAGGGATATTAGGGCCAGGGATATTAGGGCCAGGGATATTAGGGCCAGGGATATTAGGGCCAGGGATATTAGGCCCAGTGATATTAGGGCCAGGGATTTTAGGGCAAGGGATTTTAGGGCCAGGGATATTAGGGCCAGGGATAATAGGGCCAGGGATGTTAGGTCCAGGGATATTAGGGCCAGGGATATTAGGGCCAGGGATATTAGGGCCAGGGATATTAGGGCCAGGGATATTAGGGCCAGGGTTATTAGGGCCAGGGATATTAGGGCCAGGGATATTAGGGCCAGGGATATTAGGGCCAGGGATATTAGGGTCAGGGATATTAGGGCCAGGGATATTAGGGCCAGGGATATTTGGGCCAGGGATATTAGGGCTACGGATATTAGGGCCAGGGATATTAGGGCCAGGGATATTAGGGCCAGAGATATTAGGGCCAGGGATATTAGGGCCAGGGATATTACGGTCAGGGATATTAGGGCCAGGGATATAATGGCCAGGGATATTAGGGCCAGGCATATTATGGCCAGGGATATTAGGGCCAGGGATATTAGGGCCAGGGATATTAGGGCCAGGGATATTAAGGCCAGGGATATTAGGGCCAGGGTTATTAGGGCCAGGGATGTTATGGCCAGCGATATTAGGGCCAGGGATATTAGGGCCAGGGATATTAGGGCCAGGGATATTAGGGCCAGGGATATTAGGGCCAGGGATATTAGGGCCAGGGATATTAGGGCCAGGGATATTAGGTCCACGGATATTACGGCCAGGGTTATTAGGGCCAGGGATATTAGGGCCAGGGATATTAGGGCCAGGGATATTAGGGCCAGGGATATTAGGGCCAGGGTTATTAGGGCCAGGGTTATTAAGGCCAGGGATATTAGGGCCAGGGATATTAGGGCCAGGGATATTAGGGCCAGGGATATTAGGGCCAGGGATATTGGGGCCAGGGATATTATGGCCAGGGATATTAGGGCCAGGGATATTAGGGCCAGGGATATTAGGGCCAGGGATTTTAGGGCAAGGGATATTAGGGCCAGGGATATTAGGGCCAGGGATATTAGTGCCAGGGTTATTAGGGCCAGGGATATTAGGTCCAGGGATAGTAGGGCCAGGGATATTAGGTCCAGGGATATTAGGGCCAGGGATATTAGGGCCATGGATATTAGGGCCAGGGATATTAGGGCCAGGGATATTAGGGCCAGGGATATTAGGGCCAGGGATATTAGGGCCAGCGATATTAGGGCCAGGGATATTAGGGCCAGGGATATTAGGGCCAGGGATATTAGAGCCAGGCATATTAGGGCCAGGGATATTAGGACCAGGTATATTAGGGCCAG
The DNA here is from genome assembly GCF_048934315.1 of Petromyzon marinus. Taxonomy (NCBI): domain Eukaryota; kingdom Metazoa; phylum Chordata; class Hyperoartia; order Petromyzontiformes; family Petromyzontidae; genus Petromyzon; species Petromyzon marinus. The sequence continues at coordinate 636,289 of NW_027423041.1, read as the reverse complement.
GGATATTAGGGCCAGGGATATTAGGGCCAGGGATATTAGGGCCAGGGATATTAGGGCCAGGGATATTAGGGCCAGGGATATTAGGGCCAGGGATATTAGGGCCAGGGATATTTGGGCCAGGGATATTAGGGCCACGGATATTAGGACCAGGGATATTAGGGCCAGGGATATTAGGGCCAGAGATATTAGGGCCAGGGATATTAGGGCCAGGGATATTATGGTCAGGGATATTAGGGCCAGGGATATAATGGCCAGGGATATTAGGGCCAGGCATATTATGGCCAGGGATATTAGGGCCAGGGATATTAGGGCCAGGGATATTAGGGCCAGGGATATTAGGGCCAGGGATATTAAGGCCAAGGATATTAGGGCCAGGGATATTATGGCCAGGGATATTAGGGCCAGGGATATTAGGGCCAGGGATATTATGGCCAGGGATATCAGGTCCACGGATATTACGGCCAGGGATATTAGGGCCAGGGATATTAGGGCCAGAGATATTAGGGCCAGGGATATTAGGGCCAGGGATATTAGGGCCAGGGTTATTAGGGCCAGGGATATTAGGGCCAGGGATATTATGGCCAGGGATATTATGGAAGGGATATTAAGCCTGGGATATTAGGGCCAGGTATATTAGGGCCAGGGATATTAGGACCAGGGATATAAGGGCCAGGGATATTAGGGCCAGGGATATTATGGCCAGGGATATTAGGGCCAGGGATATTAGGGCCAGGGATATTGGGGCCAGGGATATTAGGGCCAGGGATATTAGGGCCAGGGATATTAGGGCCAGGAATATTAGGGCCAGGGATATTAGGGCCAGGGATTTTAGGGCCACGGATATTAGGGCCAGGGATATTAGGGCCAGGGATATTAGGGCCAGGGATATCAGGGCCAGGGATATCAGGGCCAGGGATATTAGGGCCAGGGATATTAGCGCCAGGGATATTAGGGCCAGGGATTTTAGGGCCAGGGATATTAGGGCCAGGGATATTATAGCCAGGGATATTATGGCTAGGGATATGAGGGCCAGGGATATGAGGGCCAGGGATATTAGGGCCAGGGATATTAGGGCCAGGGATTTTAGGGCCAGGGATATTAGGGCCAGGGATATTAGGGCCAGGGATATTAGGGCCAGGGATATTAGGGCCAGGGATATTAGGGCCAGGGATATTAGGGCCAGGGATATTAGGGCCAGGGATATTAGGGCCAGGGATATTAGGGCCAGGGATATTAGGGCCAGGGATATTAGGGCCAGGGATATTAGGGCCAGGGATATTAGGCCCAGTGATATTAGGGCCAGGGATTTTAGGGCAAGGGATATTAGGGACAGGGATATTAGGGCCAGGGATATTAGGGCCAAGGATGTTAGGTCCACGGATATTAGGGCCAGGGATATTAGGGCCAGGGATATTAGGGCCAGGGATATTAGGGCCAGGGATATTAGGGCCAGGGTTATTAGGGCCAGGGATATTAGGGCCAGGGATATTAGGGCCAGGGATATTAGGGCCAGGGATATTAGGGCCAGGGATATTAGGGCCAGGGATATTAGGGCCAGGGATATTAGGGCCAGGGATATTAGGGCCATGGATTTTAGGGCAAGGGATATTAGGGCCAGGGATATTAGGGCCAGGGATATTAGGGCCAGGGATATTAGGTCCAGGGATATTAGGGCCAGGGATATTAGGGCCAGGGATATTAGGACCAGGGATATCAGGGCCAGGAATATTAGGGCCAGGGATATTAGGGCCAGGGATATTAGGGCCAGGGATATTAGGGCCAGGGATATTAGGGCCAGGGATATTAGGGCCAGGGATATTAGGGCCAGGGAGATTAGGGCCAGCATTATTAGGGACAGGGATATTAGTGCCAGGGATATTATGGCCAGGGATATTAGGCGCCAGGGATATTAGGGCAAGGGATATTAGGGCCAGGGATATTAGGGCCAGGGATATTAGGGTCAGGGATATTAGGGCCAGGGATATTAGGGCCAGGGATATTTGGGCCAGGGATATTAGGGCCACGGATATTAGGGCCAGGGATATTAGGGCCAGGGATATTAGGGCCAGAGATATTAGGGCCAGGGATATTAGGGCCACGGATATTACGGTCAGGGATATTAGGGCCAGGGATATAATGGCTAGAGATATTAGGGAAAGGCATATTATGTCCAGGGATATTAGGGCCAGGGATATTAGGGCCAGGGATATTAGGGCCAGGGATATTAGGGCCAGGGATATTAATGCCAGGGATATTAGGGCCAGGGATATTAGGGCCAGGGATATTATGGCCAGTGATATTAGGGCCAGGGATATTAGGGCCAGGGATATTAGGGCCAGGGATATTAGGGCCAGGGATATTAGGTCCAGGGATATTAGGGCCAGGGATATTAGGGCCAGGGATATTAGGGCCAGGGATATTAGGTCCACGGATATTACGGCCAGAGATATTAGGGCGAGGGATATTAGGGCCAGGGATATTAGGGCCAGGGATATTAGGGTCAGGGATATTAGGGCCATGGATATTAGGGCCAGGGATATTTGGGCCAGGGATATTAGGACCACGGATATTAGGGCCAGGGATATTAGGGCCAGGGATATTAGGGCCAGAGATATTAGGGCCAGGGATATTAGGGCCAGGGATATTACGGTCAGGGATATTAGGGCCAGGGATATAATGGCCAGGGATATTAGGGCCAGGCATATTATGGCCAGGGATATTAGGGCCAGGGATATTAGGGCCAGGGATATTAGGGCCAGGGATATTAGGGCCAGGGATATTAAGGCCAGGGATATTAGGGCCAGGGATATTAGGGCCAGGGATATTATGGCCAGCGATATTAGGGCCAGGGATATTAGGGCCAAGGATATTAGGGCCAGGGATATTAGGGCCAGAAATATTAGGGCCAGGGATATTAGGGCCAGGGATATTAGGGCCAGGGATATTACGGCCAGGGATATCAGGTCCACGGATATTACGGCCAGGGATATTAGGGCCAGGGATATTAGGGCCAGAGATATTAGAGCCAGGGATATTAGGGCCAGGGATATTAGGGCCAGGGTTATTAGGGCCAGGGATATTAGGGCCAGGGATATTAGGGCCAGGGATATTAAGGCCAGGGATATTACGGCCAGGGATATCAGGTCCACGGATATTACGGCCAGGGATATTAGGGCCAGGGATATTAGTGCCAGAGATATTAGGGCCAGGGATATTAGGGCCAAGGATATTAGGTCCAGGGATATTAGGGCCAGGGATATTAGGGCCAGGGATTTTAGGGCCAGGGATATTAGGGCCAGGGATATTATGGCCAGGGATATTATGGCTAGGGATATGAGGGCCAGGGATATGAGGGCCAGGGATATTAGGGCCAGGGATATTAGGGCCAGGGATTTTAGGGCCAGGGATATAAGGGCCAGGGATATTAGGGCCAGGGATATTAGGGCCAGGGATATTAGGGCCAGGGATATTAGGGCCAGGGATATTAGGGCCAGGGATATTAGGGCCAGGGATATTAGGGCCAGGGATATTAGGGCCAGGGATATTAGGGCCAGGGATATTAGGGCCAGGGATATTAGGGCCAGGGATATTAGGGCCAGGGATATTAGGCCCAGTGATATTAGGGCCAGGGATTTTAGGGCAAGGGATATTAGGGACAGGGATATTAGGGCCAGGGATATTAGGGCCAGGGATGTTAGGTCCACGGATATTAGGGCCAGGGATATTAGGGCCAGGGATATTAGGGCCAGGGATATTAGGGCCAGGGATATTAGGGCCAGGGTTATTAGGGCCAGGGATATTAGGGCCAGGGATATTAGGGCCAGGGATATTAGGGCCAGGGATATTAGGGCCAGGGATATTAGGGCCAGGGATATTAGGGCCAGGGATATTAGGGCCAGGGATATTAGGGCCATGGATTTTAGGGCAAGGGATATTAGGGCCAGGGATATTAGGGCCAGGGATATTAGGGCCAGGGATATTAGGTCCAGGGATATTAGGGCCAGGGATATTAGGGCCAGGGATATTAGGACCAGGGATATCAGGGCCAGGAATATTAGGGCCAGGGATATTAGGGCCAGGGATATTAGGGCCAGGGATATTAGGGCCAGGGATATTAGGGCCAGGGATATTAGGGCCAGGGATATTAGGGCCAGGGAGATTAGGGCCAGCATTATTAGGGACAGGGATATTAGTGCCAGGGATATTATGGCCAGGGATATTAGGCGCCAGGGATATTAGGGCAAGGGATATTAGGGCCAGGGATATTAGGACCAGGGATATTAGGGTCAGGGATATTAGGGCCAGGGATATTAGGGCCAGGGATATTTGGGCCAGGGATATTAGGGCCACGGATATTAGGGCCAGGGATATTAGGGCCAGGGATATTAGGGCCAGAGATATTAGGGCCAGGGATATTAGGGCCACGGATATTACGGTCAGGGATATTAGGGCCAGGGATATAATGGCTAGAGATATTAGGGAAAGGCATATTATGTCCAGGGATATTAGGGCCAGGGATATTAGGGCCAGGGATATTAGGGCCAGGGATATTAGGGCCAGGGATATTAATGCCAGGGATATTAGGGCCAGGGATATTAGGGCCAGGGATATTATGGCCAGTGATATTAGGGCCAGGGATATTAGGGCCAGGGATATTAGGGCCAGGGATATTAGGGCCAGGGATATTAGGTCCAGGGATATTAGGGCCAGGGATATTAGGGCCAGGGATATTAGGGCCAGGGATATTAGGTCCACGGATATTACGGCCAGAGATATTAGGGCGAGGGATATTAGGGCCAGGGATATTAGGGCCAGGGATATTAGGGTCAGGGATATTAGGGCCATGGATATTAGGGCCAGGGATATTTGGGCCAGGGATATTAGGACCACGGATATTAGGGCCAGGGATATTAGGGCCAGGGATATTAGGGCCAGAGATATTAGGGCCAGGGATATTAGGGCCAGGGATATTACGGTCAGGGATATTAGGGCCAGGGATATTATGGCCAGGGATATTAGGGCCAGGGATATTAGGGCCAGGGATATTAGGGCCAGGGATATTAGGGCCAGGGATATTAAGGCCAGGGATATTAGGGCCAGGGATATTAGGGCCAGGGATATTATGGCCAGCGATATTAGGGCCAGGGATATTAGGGCCAAGGATATTAGGGCCAGGGATATTAGGGCCAGAAATATTAGGGCCAGGGATATTAGGGCCAGGGATATTAGGGCCAGGGATATTACGGCCAGGGATATCAGGTCCACGGATATTACGGCCAGGGATATTAGGGCCAGGGATATTAGGGCCAGAGATATTAGGGCCAGGGATATTAGGGCCAGGGATATTAGGGCCAGGGTTATTAGGGCCAGGGTTATTAAGGCCAGGGATATTAGGGACAGGGATATTAGGGCCAGGGATATTAGGGCCAGGGATATTAGGGCCAGGGATATTAAGGCCAGGGTTATTAGGGCCAGTGTTATTAAGGCCAGGGATATTAGGGCCAGGGATATTAGGGCCAGGGATATTAGGGCCAGGGATATTAGGGCCAGGGATATTGGGGCCAGGGATATTATGGCCAGGGATATTAGGGCCAGGGATATTAGGGCCAGGGATATTAGGGCCAGGGATTTTAGGGCAAGGGATATTAGGGCCAGGGATATTAGGGCCAGGGATATTAGTGCCAGGGTTATTAGGGCCAGGGATATTAGGTCCAGGGATAGTAGGGCCAGGGATATTAGGTCCAGGGATATTAGGGCCAGGGATATTAGGGCCATGGATATTAGGGCCAGGGATATTAGGGCCAGGGATATTAGGGCCAGGGATATTAGGGCCAGGGATATTAGGGCCAGCGATATTAGGGCCAGGGATATTAGGGCCAGGGATATTAGGGCCAGGGATATTAGAGCCAGGCATATTAGGGCCAGGGATATTAGGACCAGGTATATTAGGGCCAGGGATATTAGGGCCAGGGATATTAGGGCCAGGGATATTAGGGCCAGGGATATTAGGGCCAGAAATATTAGGGCCAGGGATATTAGGGCCAGGGATATTAGGGCCAGGGATATTACGGCCAGGGATATCAGGTCCACGGATATTACGGCCAGGGATATTAGGGCCAGGGATATTAGGGCCAGAGATATTAGGGCCAGGGATATTAGGGCCAGGGATATTAGGGCCAGGGTTATTAGGGCCAGGGTTATTAAGGCCAGGGATATTAGGGCCAGGGATATTAGGGCCAGGGATATTAGGGCCAGGGATATTAGGGCCAGGGATATTAGGGCCAGGGATATTAGGGCAAGGGATATTAGGGCCAGGGATATTAGGGCCAGGGATATTAGTGCCAGGGATATTAGGGCCAGGGATATTAGGTCCAGGGATATTAGGGCCAGGGATATTAGGTCCAGGGATATTAGGGCCAGGGATATTAGGGCCATGGATATTAGGGCCAGGGATATTAGGGCCAGGGTTATTAGGGCCAGGGATATTAGGGCCAGGGATATTAGGGCCAGGGATATTAGGGCCAGGGATATTAGGGCCAGGGATATTAGGGCCAGGGATATTAGGGCCAGGGATTTTAGGGCAAGGGATATTAGGGCCAGGGATATTAGGGCCAGGGATATTAGGGCCAGGGATATTAGGTCCAGGGATATTAGGGCCAGGGATATTAGGGCCAGGGATATTAGGACCAGGGATATCAGGGCCAGGAATATGAGGGCCAGGGATATTAGGGCCAGGGATATTAGGGCCAGGGATATTAGGGCCAGGGATATTAGGGCCAGGGATATTAGGGCCAGGGATATTAGGGCCAGGGATATTAGGGCCAGGGAGATTAGGGCCAGCATTATTAGGGACAGGGATATTAGTGCCAGGGATATTATGGCCAGGGATATTAGGCGCCAGGGATATTAGGGCAAGGGATATTAGGGCCAGGGATATTAGGGCCAGGGATATTAGGGTCAGGGATATTAGGGGCAGAGATATTAGGGCCAGCGATATTAGGGCCAGGCATATTAGGGCCAGGGATATTAAGGCCAGGGATATTAGGGCGGGGATATTAGGGCCAGGGATATTAGGGCCAGGGATATTAGGGCCAGGGATATTAGGGCCAGGGATATTAGGTCCAGGGATATTAGGGCCAGGGATATTACGGCCAGGGATATTAGGGCCAGGGATATTAGGGCCAGGGATATTAGGGCCAGGGATATTAGGGCCAGGGTTATTAGGGCCAGGGATATTAGGGCCAGGGATATTAGGGCCAGGGATATTAGGGCCAGGGATATTAGGGCCAGGGATATTAGGCCCAGTGATATTAGGGCCAGGGATTTTAGGGCAAGGGATTTTAGGCCAGGGATATTAGGGCCAGGGATGTTAGGTCCAGGGATATTAGGACCAGGGATATCAGGGCCAGGAATATGAGGGCCAGGGATATTAGGGCCAGGGATATTAGGGCCAGGGATATTAGGGCCAGGGATATTAGGGCCAGGGATATTAGGGCCAGGGATATTAGGGCCAGGGATATTAGGGCCAGGGAGATTAGGGCCAGCATTATTAGGGACAGGGATATTAGTGCCAGGGATATTATGGCCAGGGATATTAGGCGCCAGGGATATTAGGGCAAGGGATATTAGGGCCAGGGATATTAGGGCCAGGGATATTAGGGTCAGGGATATTAGGGGCAGAGATATTAGGGCCAGCGATATTAGGGCCAGGGATATTAGGGCCAGGGATATTAAGGCCAGGGATATTAGGGCCGGGGATATTAGGGCCAGGGATATTAGGGCCAGGGATATTAGGGCCAGGGATATTAGGGCCAGGGATATTAGGTCCAGGGATATTAGGGCCAGGGATATTACGGCCAGGGATATTAGGGCCAGGGATATTAGGGCCAGGGATATTAGGGCCAGGGATATTAGGGCCAGGGTTATTAGGGCCAGGGATATTAGGGCCAGGGATATTAGGGCCAGGGATATTAGGGCCAGGGATATTAGGGCCAGGGATATTAGGCCCAGTGATATTAGGGCCAGGGATTTTAGGGCAAGGGATTTTAGGGCCAGGGATATTAGGGCCAGGGATATTAGGGCCAGGGATGTTAGGTCCAGGGATATTAGGGCCAGGGATATTAGGGCCAGGGATATTAGGGCCAGGGATATTAGGGCCAGGGATATTAGGGCCAGGGTTATTAGGGCCAGGGATATTAGGGCCAGGGATATTAGGGCCAGGGATATTAGGGCCAGGGATATTAGGGTCAGGGATATTAGGGCCAGGGATATTAGGGCCAGGGATTTTAGGGTAAGGGATATTAGGGCCAGGGATATTAGGGCCAAGGAGATTAGGGCCAGCATTATTAGGGACAGGGATTTTAGGGCCAGGGATTTTAGGGTAAGGGATATTAGGGCCAGGGATATTAGGGCCAGGGATATTAGTGCCAGGGATATTAGGGCCAGGGATATTAGGGCCAGGGATTTTAGGGTAAGGGATATTAGGGCCAGGGATATTAGGGCCAGGGATATTAGTGCCAGGGATATTAGGGCCAGGGATATTAGGTCCAGGGATATTAGGGCCAGGGATATTAGGTCCACTGATATTAGGGCCAGAGATGTTAGGGCCATGGATATTAGGGCCAGGGATATTAGGGCCAGGGATATTAGGGCCAGGGATATTAGGGCCAGGGATATTATGGCCAGCGATATTAGGGCCAGGGATATTAGGGCCAGGGATATTAGGTCCAGGGATATTAGGGCCAGGGATATTAGGGCCAGGGATATTAGGGCCAGGGATATTAGGGCCAGGGATATTAGGTCCACGGATATTACGGCCAGAGATATTAGGGCGAGGGATATTAGGGCCAGGGATATTAGGGCCAGGGATATTAGGGTCATGGATATTAGGGGCAGAGATATTAGGGCCAGCGATATTAGGGCCAGGGATATTAGGGCCAGGGATATTAAGGCCAGGGATATTAGGGCCGGGGATATTAGGGCCAGGGATATTAGGGCCAGGGATATTAGAGCCAGGGATATTAGGGCCAGGGATATTAGGTCCAGGGATATTAGGGCCAGGGATATTACGGCCAGGGATATTAGGGCCAGGGATATTAGGGCCAGGGATATTAGGGCCAGGGATATTAGGGCCAGGGTTATTAGGGCCAGGGATATTAGGGCCAGGGATATTAGGGCCAGGGATATTAGGGCCAGGGATATTAGGGCCAGGGATATTAGGCCCAGTGATATTAGGGCCAGGGATTTTAGGGCAAGGGATTTTAGGGCCAGGGATATTAGGGCCAGGGATATTAGGGCCAGGGATGTTAGGTCCAGGGATATTAGGGCCAGGGATATTAGGGCCAGGGATATTAGGGCCAGGGATATTAGGGCCAGGGATATTAGGGCCAGGGTTATTAGGGCCAGGGATATTAGGGCCAGGGATATTAGGGCCAGGGATATTAGGGCCAGGGATATTAGGGTCAGGGATATTAGGGCCAGGGATATTAGGGCCAGGGATATTTGGGCCAGGGATATTAGGGCTACGGATATTAGGGCCAGGGATATTAGGGCCAGGGATATTAGGGCCAGAGATATTAGGGCCAGGGATATTAGGGCCAGGGATATTTCGGTCAGGGATATTAGGGCCAGGGATATAATGGCCAGGGATATTAGGGCCAGGCATATTATGGCCAGGGATATTAGGGCCAGGGATATTAGGGCCAGGGATATTAGGGCCAGGGATATTAAGGCCAGGGATATTAGGGCCAGGGTTATTAGGGCCAGGGATATTAGGGCCAGGGATTTTAGGGTAAGGGATATTAGGGCCAGGGATATTAGGGCCAGGGATTTTAGGGCCAGGGATTTTAGGGTAAGGGATATTAGGGCCAGGGATATTAGGGCCAGGGATATTAGTGCCAGGGATATTAGGGCCAGGGATATTAGGGCCAGGGATTTTAGGGTAAGGGATATTAGGGCCAGGGATATTAGGGCCAGGGATATTAGTGCCAGGGATATTAGGGCCAGGGATATTAGGTCCAGGGATATTAGGGCCAGGGATATTAGGTCCACTGATATTAGGGCCAGAGATATTAGGGCCATGGATATTAGGGCCAGGGATATTAGGGCCAGGGATATGAGGGCCAGGGATATTAGGGCCAGGGATATTAGGGCCAGCGATATTAGGGCCAGGGATATTAGGGCCAGGGATATTAGGGCCAGGGATATTAGGGCCAGGGATATTAGGGCCAGGGATATTAGGGCCAGGGATATTATATCCAGGGATATTAGGGCCAGGGATATTAGGGCCAGGGATATTAGGGCCAGGGATATTATGGCCAGGGATATTATGGAAGGGATAATAAGCCTGGGATATTAGGGCCAGGTATATTAGGGCCAGGGATATTAGGGCCAGGGATATAAGGGCCAGGGATATTAGGGCCAGGGATATTAGGGCCAGGGATATTAGGGCCAGGGATATTAGGGCCAGGGATATTAGGGCCAGGGATATTAGGGCCAGGGATTTTAGGGCAAGGGATATTAGGGCCAGGGATATTAGGGCCAGGGATATTAGTGCCAGGGATATGAGGGCCAGGGATATTAGGTCCAGGGATATTAGGGCCAGGGATATTAGGTCCAGGGATATTAGGGCCAGGGATATTAGGGCCATGGATATTAGGGCCAGGGATATTAGGGCCAGGGATATTAGGTCCAGGGATATTAGGGCCAGGGATATTAGGGCCAGGGATATTAGGGCCAGGGATATTAGGGCCAGGGATATTATATCCAGGGATATTAGGGCCAGGGATATTAGGGCCAGGGATATTAGGGCCAGGGATATTATGGCCAGGGATATTATGGAAGGGATAATAAGCCTGGGATATTAGGGCCAGGTATATTAGGGCCAGGGATATTAGGGCCAGGGATATAAGGGCCAGGGATATTAGGGCCAGGGATATTAGGGCCAGGGATATTAGGGCCAGGGATATTAGGGCCAGGGATATTAGGGCCAGGGATATTAGGGCCAGGGATTTTAGGGCAAGGGATATTAGGGCCAGGGATATTAGGGCCAGGGATATTAGTGCCAGGGATATGAGGGCCAGGGATATTAGGTCCAGGGATATTAGGGCCAGGGATATTAGGTCCAGGGATATTAGGGCCAGGGATATTAGGGCCATGGATATTAGGGCCAGGGATATTAGGGCCAGGGATATTAGGTCCAGGGATATTAGGGCCAGGGATATTAGGGCCAGGGATATTAGGGCCAGGGATATTAGGGCCAGGGATATTAGGTCCACGGATATTACGGCCAGAGATATTAGGGCGAGGGATATTAGGGCCAGGGATATTAGAGCCAGGGATATTAGGGTCAGGGATATTAGGGCCAGGGATATTAGGGCCAGGGATATTAGGGCCAGGGATATTAGGGCCAGGGATATTAGGGCCAGGGATATTAGGGCCAGGGATATTAGGGCCAGGGAGATTAGGGCCAGCATTATTAGGGACAGGGATATTAGTGCCAGGGATATTATGGCCAGGGATATTAGGGCCAGGGATATTAGGGCAAGGGATATTAGGGCCAAGGATATTAGGGCCAGGGATATTAGTGTCAGGGATATTAGGGCCAGGGATATTAGGGCCAGGGATATTAGGGCCAGGGATATTAGGGCCAGAGATATTAGGGCCAGGGATATTAGGGCCAGGGATATTATGGTCAGGGATATTAGGGCCAGGGATATAATGGCTAGGGATATTAGGGCCAGGCATATTATGGCCAGGGATATTAGGGCCAGGGATATTAGGGCCAGGGATATTAGGGCCAGGGATATTAGGGCAAGGGATATTAATGCCAGGGATATTAGGGCCAGGGATATTAGGGCCAGGGATATTATGGCCAGCGATATTAGGGCCAGGGATATTAGGGCCAGGGATATTATGTCCAGGGATATTAGGGCCAGGGATATTAGGGCCAGGGATATTAGGGCCAGGGATATTAGGGCCAGGGATATTAGGTCCACGGATATTACGGCCAGAGATATTAGGGCGAGGGATATTAGGGCCAGGGATATTAGGGCCAGGGATATTAGGGTCATGGATATTAGGGCCAGGGATATTAGGGCCAGGGATATTAGGGCCAGGGATATTAGGGCCAGGGATATTAGGGCCAGGGATATTAGGGCCAGGGATGTTAGGGCCAGGGATGTTAGGGCCAGGGATATTAGGGCCAGGGATATTATGGCCAGGGATATTAGGGCAAGGGATATTAGGGCCAGGGATATTAGGGCCAGGGATATTAGGGCCAGGGATATTAGGGGCAGAGATATTAGGGCCAGCGATATTAGGGCCAGGGATATTAGGGCCAGGGATATTAAGGCCAGGGATATTAGGGCCGGGGATATTAGGGCCAGGGATATTAGGGCCAGGGATATTAGGGCCAGGGATATTAGGGCCAGGGATATTAGGTCCAGGGATATTAGGGCCAGGGATATTACGGCCAGGGATATTAGGGCCAGGGATATTAGGGCCAGGGATATTAGGGCCAAGGTTATTAGGGCCAGGGATATTAGGGCCAGGGATATTAGGGCCAGGGATATTAGGGCCAGGGATATTAGGGCCAGGGATATTAGGCCCAGTGATATTAGGGCCAGGGATTTTAGGGCAAGGGATTTTAGGGCCAGGGATATTAGGGCCAGGGATATTAGGGCCAGGGATGTTAGGTCCAGGGATATTAGGGCCAGGGATATTAGGGCCAGGGATATTAGGGCCAGGGATATTAGGGCCAGGGATATTAGGGCCAGGGTTATTAGGGCCAGGGATATTAGGGCCAGGGATATTAGGGCCAGGGATATTAGGGCCAGGGATATTAGGGTCAGGGATATTAGGGCCAGGGATATTAGGGCCAGGGATATTTGGGCCAGGGATATTAGGGCTATGGATATTAGGGCCAGGGATATTAGGGCCAGGGATATTAGGGCCAGAGATATTAGGGCCAGGGATATTAGGGCCAGGGATATTACGGTCAGGGGTATTAGGGCCAGGGATATAATGGCCAGGGATATTAGGGCCACGGATATTAGGGCCAGGGATATTAGGGCCAGGGATATTAGGGCCAGAGATATTAGGGCCAGGGATATTAGGGCCAGGGATATTATGGTCAGGGATATTAGGGCCAGGGATATAATGGCTAGGGATATTAGGGCCAGGCATATTATGGCCAGGGATATTAGGGCCAGGGATATTAGGGCCAGGGATATTAGGGCCAGGGATATTAGGGCAAGGGATATTAATGCCAGGGATATTAGGGCCAGGGATATTAGGGCCAGGGATATTATGGCCAGCGATATTAGGGCCAGGGATATTAGGGCCAGGGATATTAGGTCCAGGGATATTAGGGCCAGGGATATTAGGGCCAGGGATATTAGGGCCAGGGATATTAGGGCCAGGGATATTAGGTCCACGGATATTACGGCCAGAGATATTAGGGCGAGGGATATTAGGGCCAGGGATATTAGGGCCAGGGATATTAGGGTCATGGATATTAGGGCCAGGGATATTAGGGCCAGGGATATTAGGGCCAGGGATATTAGGGCCAGGGATATTAGGGCCAGGGATATTAGGGCAAGGGATGTTAGGGCCAGGGATGTTAGGGCCAGGGATATTAGGGCCAGGGATATTATGGCCAGGGATATTAGGGCAAGGGATATTAGGGCCAGGGATATTAGGGCCAGGGATATTAGGGCCAGGGATATTAGGGGCAGAGATATTAGGGCCAGCGATATTAGGGCCAGGGATATTAGGGCCAGGGATATTAAGGCCAGGGATATTAGGGCCAGGGATATTAGGGCCAGGGATATTAGGGCCAGGGATATTAGGGCCAGGGATATTAGGGCCAGGGATATTAGGTCCAGGGATATTAGGGCCAGGGATATTACGGCCAGGGATATTAGGGCCAGGGATATTAGGGCCAGGGATATTAGGGCCAGGGATATTAGGGCCAGGGTTATTAGGGCCAGGGATATTAGGGCCAGGGATATTAGGGCCAGGGATATTAGGGCCAGGGATATTAGGGCCAGGGATATTAGGCCCAGTGATATTAGGGCCAGGGATTTTAGGGCAAGGGATTTTAGGGCCAGGGATATTAGGGCCAGGGATAATAGGGCCAGGGATGTTAGGTCCAGGGATATTAGGGCCAGGGATATTAGGGCCAGGGATTTTAGGGCCAGGGATATTAGGGCCAGGGATATTAGGGCAAGGGTTATTAGGGCCAGGGATATTAGGGCCAGGGATATTAGGGCCAGGGATATTAGGGCCAGGGATATTAGGGTCAGGGATATTAGGGCCAGGGATATTAGGGCCAGGGATATTTGGGCCAGGGATATTAGGGCTACGGATATTAGGGCCAGGGATATTAGGGCCAGGGATATTAGGGCCAGAGATATTAGGGCCAGGGATATTAGGGCCAGGGATATTACGGTCAGGGATATTAGGGCCAGGGATATAATGGCCAGGGATATTAGGGCCAGGCATATTATGGCCAGGGATATTAGGGCCAGGGATATTAGGGCCAGGGATATTAGGGCCAGGGATATTAAGGCCAGGGATATTAGGGCCAGGGTTATTAGGGCCAGGGATGTTATGGCCAGCGATATTAGGGCCAGGGATATTAGGGCCAGGGATATTAGGGCCAGGGATATTAGGGCCAGGGATATTAGGGCCAGGGATATTAGGGCCAGGGATATTAGGGCCAGGGATATTAGGTCCACGGATATTACGGCCAGGGTTATTAGGGCCAGGGATATTAGGGCCAGGGATATTAGGGCCAGGGATATTAGGGCCAGGGATATTAGGGCCAGGGTTATTAGGGCCAGGGTTATTAAGGCCAGGGATATTAGGGCCAGGGATATTAGGGCCAGGGATATTAGGGCCAGGGATATTAGGGCCAGGGATATTGGGGCCAGGGATATTATGGCCAGGGATATTAGGGCCAGGGATATTAGGGCCAGGGATATTAGGGCCAGGGATTTTAGGGCAAGGGATATTAGGGCCAGGGATATTAGGGCCAGGGATATTAGTGCCAGGGTTATTAGGGCCAGGGATATTAGGTCCAGGGATAGTAGGGCCAGGGATATTAGGTCCAGGGATATTAGGGCCAGGGATATTAGGGCCATGGATATTAGGGCCAGGGATATTAGGGCCAGGGATATTAGGGCCAGGGATATTAGGGCCAGGGATATTAGGGCCAGCGATATTAGGGCCAGGGATATTAGGGCCAGGGATATTAGGGCCAGGGATATTAGAGCCAGGCATATTAGGGCCAGGGATATTAGGACCAGGTATATTAGGGCCAGGGATATTAGGGCCAGGGATATTAGGGCCAGGGATATTAGGGCCAGGGATATTAGGGCCAGGGATATTAGGGCCAGGGATATTAGGGCCAGGGATATTTGGGCCAGGGATATTAGGGCCACGGATATTAGGACCAGGGATATTAGGGCCAGGGATATTAGGGCCAGAGATATTAGGGCCAGGGATATTAGGGCCAGGGATATTATGGTCAGGGATATTAGGGCCAGGGATATAATGGCCAGGGATATTAGGGCCAGGCATATTATGGCCAGGGATATTAGGGCCAGGGATATTAGGGCCAGGGATATTAGGGCCAGGGATATTAGGGCCAGGGATATTAAGGCCAAGGATATTAGGGCCAGGGATATTATGGCCAGGGATATTAGGGCCAGGGATATTAGGGCCAGGGATATTATGGCCAGGGATATCAGGTCCACGGATATTACGGCCAGGGATATTAGGGCCAGGGATATTAGGGCCAGAGATATTAGGGCCAGGGATATTAGGGCCAGGGATATTAGGGCCAGGGTTATTAGGGCCAGGGATATTAGGGCCAGGGATATTATGGCCAGGGATATTATGGAAGGGATATTAAGCCTGGGATATTAGGGCCAGGTATATTAGGGCCAGGGATATTAGGACCAGGGATATAAGGGCCAGGGATATTAGGGCCAGGGATATTATGGCCAGGGATATTAGGGCCAGGGATATTAGGGCCAGGGATATTGGGGCCAGGGATATTAGGGCCAGGGATATTAGGGCCAGGGATAATAGGGCCAGGAATATTAGGGCCAGGGATATTAGGGCCAGGGATTTTAGGGCCAGGGATATTAGGGCCAGGGATATTAGGGCCAGGGATATTAGGGCCAGGGATATCAGGGCCAGGGATATCAGGGCCAGGGATATTAGGGCCAGGGATATTAGCGCCAGGGATATTAGGGCCAGGGATTTTAGGGCCAGGGATATTAGGGCCAGGGATATTATGGCCAGGGATATTATGGCTAGGGATATGAGGGCCAGGGATATGAGGGCCAGGGATATTAGGGCCAGGGATATTAGGGCCAGGGATTTTAGGGCCAGGGATATTAGGGCCAGGGATATTAGGGCCAGGGATATTAGGGCCAGGGATATTAGGGCCAGGGATATTAGGGCCAGGGATATTAGGGCCAGGGATATTAGGGCCAGGGATATTAGGGCCAGGGATATTAGGGCCAGGGATATTAGGGCCAGGGATATTAGGGCCAGGGATATTAGGGCCAGGGATATTAGGGCCAGGGATATTAGGCCCAGTGATATTAGGGCCAGGGATTTTAGGGCAAGGGATATTAGGGACAGGGATATTAGGGCCAGGGATATTAGGGCCAGGGATGTTAGGTCCACGGATATTAGGGCCAGGGATATTAGGGCCAGGGATATTAGGGCCAGGGATATTAGGGCCAGGGATATTAGGGCCAGGGTTATTAGGGCCAGGGATATTAGGGCCAGGGATATTAGGGCCAGGGATATTAGGGCCAGGGATATTAGGGCCAGGGATATTAGGGCCAGGGATATTAGGGCCAGGGATATTAGGGCCAGGGATATTAGGGCCATGGATTTTAGGGCAAGGGATATTAGGGCCAGGGATATTAGGGCCAGGGATATTAGGGCCAGGGATATTAGGTCCAGGGATATTAGGGCCAGGGATATTAGGGCCAGGGATATTAGGACCAGGGATATCAGGGCCAGGAATATTAGGGCCAGGGATATTAGGGCCAGGGATATTAGGGCCAGGGATATTAGGGCCAGGGATATTAGGGCCAGGGATATTAGGGCCAGGGATATTAGGGCCAGGGAGATTAGGGCCAGCATTATTAGGGACAGGGATATTAGTGCCAGGGATATTATGGCCAGGGATATTAGGCGCCAGGGATATTAGGGCAAGGGATATTAGGGCCAGGGATATTAGGGCCAGGGATATTAGGGTCAGGGATATTAGGGCCAGGGATATTAGGGCCAGGGATATTTGGGCCAGGGATATTAGGGCCACGGATATTAGGGCCAGGGATATTAGGGCCAGGGATATTAGGGCCAGAGATATTAGGGCCAGGGATATTAGGGCCACGGATATTACGGTCAGGGATATTAGGGCCAGGGATATAATGGCTAGAGATATTAGGGAAAGGCATATTATGTCCAGGGATATTAGGGCCAGGGATATTAGGGCCAGGGATATTAGGGCCAGGGATATTAGGGCCAGGGATATTAATGCCAGGGATATTAGGGCCAGGGATATTAGGGCCAGGGATATTATGGCCAGTGATATTAGGGCCAGGGATATTAGGGCCAGGGATATTAGGGCCAGGGATATTAGGGCCAGGGATATTAGGTCCAGGGATATTAGGGCCAGGGATATTAGGGCCAGGGATATTAGGGCCAGGGATATTAGGTCCACGGATATTACGGCCAGAGATATTAGGGCGAGGGATATTAGGGCCAGGGATATTAGGGCCAGGGATATTAGGGTCAGGGATATTAGGGCCATGGATATTAGGGCCAGGGATATTTGGGCCAGGGATATTAGGACCACGGATATTAGGGCCAGGGATATTAGGGCCAGGGATATTAGGGCCAGAGATATTAGGGCCAGGGATATTAGGGCCAGGGATATTACGGTCAGGGATATTAGGGCCAGGGATATAATGGCCAGGGATATTAGGGCCAGGCATATTATGGCCAGGGATATTAGGGCCAGGGATATTAGGGCCAGGGATATTAGGGCCAGGGATATTAGGGCCAGGGATATTAAGGCCAGGGATATTAGGGCCAGGGATATTAGGGCCAGGGATATTATGGCCAGCGATATTAGGGCCAGGGATATTAGGGCCAAGGATATTAGGGCCAGGGATATTAGGGCCAGAAATATTAGGGCCAGGGATATTAGGGCCAGGGATATTAGGGCCAGGGATATTACGGCCAGGGATATCAGGTCCACGGATATTACGGCCAGGGATATTAGGGCCAGGGATATTAGGGCCAGAGATATTAGGGCCAGGGATATTAGGGCCAGGGATATTAGGGCCAGGGTTATTAGGGCCAGGGTTATTAAGGCCAGGGATATTAGGGCCAGGGATATTAGGGCCAGGGATATTAGGGCCAGGGATATTAGGGCCAGGGATATTAGGGCCAGGGTTATTAGGGCCAGGGTTATTAAGGCCAGGGATATTAGGGCCAGGGATATTAGGGCCAGGGATATTAGGGCCAGGGATATTAGGGCCAGGGATATTGGGGCCAGGGATATTATGGCCAGGGATATTAGGGCCAGGGATATTAGGGCCAGGGATATTAGGGCCAGGGATTTTAGGGCAAGGGATATTAGGGCCAGGGATATTAGGGCCAGGGATATTAGTGCCAGGGTTATTAGGGCCAGGGATATTAGGTCCAGGGATAGTAGGGCCAGGGATATTAGGTCCAGGGATATTAGGGCCAGGGATATTAGGGCCATGGATATTAGGGCCAGGGATATTAGGGCCAGGGATATTAGGGCCAGGGATATTAGGGCCAGGGATATTAGGGCCAGCGATATTAGGGCCAGGGATATTAGGGCCAGGGATATTAGGGCCAGGGATATTAGAGCCAGGCATATTAGGGCCAGGGATATTAGGACCAGGTATATTAGGGCCAGGGATATTAGGGCCAGGGATATTAGGGCCAGGGATATTAGGGCCAGGGATATTAGGGCCAGGGATATTAGGGCCAGGGATATTAGGGCCAGGGATATTAGGGCCAGGGATATTTGGGCCAGGGATATTAGGGCCACGGATATTAGGACCACGGATATTAGGGCCAGGGATATTAGGGCCAGAGATATTAGGGCCAGGGATATTAGGGCCAGGGATATTACGGTCAGGGATATTAGGGCCAGGGATATAATGGCCAGGGATATTAGGGCCAGGCATATTATGGCCAGGGATATTAGGACCAGGGATATTAGGGCCAGGGATATTAGGGCCAGGGTTATTAGGGCCAGGGATATTAGGGCCAGGGATATTAGGGCCAGGGATATTAGGGCCAGGGATATTAGGGCCAGGGATATTAGGGCCAGGGATATTAGGGCCAGGGATATTAGGGCCAGGGATATTAGGGCCAGGGATTTTAGGGCAAGGGATATTAGGGCCAGGGATATTAGGGCCAGGGATATTAGGGCCAGGGATATTAGGTCCAGGGATATTAGGGCCAGGGATATTAGGGCCAGGGATATTAGGACCAGGGATATCAGGGCCAGGAATATTAGGGCCAGGGATATTAGGGCCAGGGATATTAGGGCCAGGGATATTAGGGCCAGGGATATTAGGGCCAGGGATATTAGGGCCAGGGATATTAGGGCCAGGGAGATTAGGGCCAGCATTATTAGGGACAGGGATATTAGTGCCAGGGATATTATGGCCAGGGATATTAGGCGCCAGGGATATTAGGGCAAGGGATATTAGGGCCAGGGATATTAGGGCCAGGGATATTAGGGTCAGGGATATTAGGGCCAGGGATATTAGGGCCAGGGATATTTGGGCCAGGGATATTAGGGCCACGGATATTAGGGCCAGGGATATTAGGGCCAGGGATATTAGGGCCAGAGATATTAGGGCCAGGGATATTAGGGCCACGGATATTACGGTCAGGGATATTAGGGCCAGGGATATAATGGCTAGAGATATTAGGGAAAGGCATATTATGTCCAGGGATATTAGGGCCAGGGATATTAGGGCCAGGGATATTAGGGCCAGGGATATTAGGGCCAGGGATATTAATGCCAGGGATATTAGGGCCAGGGATATTAGGGCCAGGGATATTATGGCCAGTGATATTAGGGCCAGGGATATTAGGGCCAGGGATATTAGGGCCAGGGATATTAGGGCCAGGGATATTAGGTCCAGGGATATTAGGGCCAGGGATATTAGGGCCAGGGATATTAGGGCCAGGGATATTAGGGTCAGGGATATTAGGGCCATGGATATTAGGGCCAGGGATATTTGGGCCAGGGATATTAGGACCACGGATATTAGGGCCAGGGATATTAGGGCCAGGGATATTAGGGCCAGAGATATTAGGGCCAGGGATATTAGGGCCAGGGATATTACGGTCAGGGATATTAGGGCCAGGGATATAATGGCCAGGGATATTAGGGCCAGGCATATTATGGCCAGGGATATTAGGGCCAGGGATATTAGGGCCAGGGATATTAGGGCCAGGGATATTAGGGCCAGGGATATTAAGGCCAGGGATATTAGGGCCAGGGATATTAGGGCCAGGGATATTATGGCCAGCGATATTAGGGCCAGGGATATTAGGGCCAAGGATATTAGGGCCAGGGATATTAGGGCCAGAAATATTAGGGCCAGGGATATTAGGGCCAGGGATATTAGGGCCAGGGATATTACGGCCAGGGATATCAGGTCCACGGATATTACGGCCAGGGATATTAGGGCCAGGGATATTAGGGCCAGGGATATTAGGGCCAGGGATATTAAGGCCAGGGATATTAGGGCCAGGGATATTAGGGCCAGGGATATTATGGCCAGCGATATTAGGGCCAGGGATATTAGGGCCAAGGATATTAGGGCCAGGGATATTAGGGCCAGAAATATTAGGGCCAGGGATATTAGGGCCAGGGATATTAGGGCCAGGGATATTACGGCCAGGGATATCAGGTCCACGGATATTACGGCCAGGGATATTAGGGCCAGGGATATTAGGGCCAGAGATAATAGGGCCAGGGATATTAGGGCCAGGGATATTAGGGCCAGGGTTATTAGGGCCAGGGTTATTAAGGCCAGGGATATTAGGGCCAGGGATATTAGGGCCAGGGATATTAGGGCCAGGGATATTAGGGCCAGGGATATTAGGGCCAGGGATATTAGGGCCAGGGATATTAGGGCCAGGGATATTAGGGCAAGGGATATTAGGGCCAGGGATATTAGGGCCAGGGATATTAGTGCCAGGGATATTAGGGCCAGGGATATTAGGTCCAGGGATATTAGGGCCAGGGATATTAGGTCCAGGGATATTAGGGCCAGGGATATTAGGGCCATGGATATTAGGGCCAGGGATATTAGGGCCAGGGTTATTAGGGCCAGGGATATTAGGGCCAGGGATATTAGGGCCAGGGATATTAGGGCCAGGGATATTAGGGCCAGGGATATTAGGGCCAGGGATATTAGGGCCAGGGATATTAGGGCCAGGGATTTTAGGGCAAGGGATATTAGGGCCAGGGATATTAGGGCCAGGGATATTAGGGCCAGGGATATTAGGTCCAGGGATATTAGGGCCAGAGATATTAGGGCCAGGGATATTAGGACCAGGGATATCAGGGCCAGGAATATGAGGGCCAGGGATATTAGGGCCAGGGATATTAGGGCCAGGGATATTAGGGCCAGGGATATTAGGGCCAGGGATATTAGGGCCAGGGATATTAGGGCCAGGGATATTAGGGCCAGGGAGATTAGGGCCAGCATTATTAGGGACAGGGATATTAGTGCCAGGGATATTATGGCCAGGGATATTAGGCGCCAGGGATATTAGGGCAAGGGATATTAGGGCCAGGGATATTAGGGCCAGGGATATTAATGCCAGGGATATTAGGGCCAGGGATATTAGGGCCAGGGATATTAGGGCCAGGGATATTAGGGCCAGGGATATTAATGCCAGGGATATTAGGGCCAGGGATATTAGGGCCAGGGATATTATGGCCAGTGATATTAGGGCCAGGGATATTAGGGCCAGGGATATTAGGGCCAGGGATATTAGGGCCAGGGATATTAGGTCCAGGGATATTAGGGCCAGGGATATTAGGGCCAGGGATATTAGGGCCAGGGATATTAGGGCCAGGGATATTAGGTCCACGGATATTACGGCCAGAGATATTAGGGCGAGGGATATTAGGGCCAGGGATATTAGGGCCAGGGATATTAGGGTCAGGGATATTAGGGCCATGGATATTAGGGCCAGGGATATTTGGGCCAGGGATATTAGGACCACGGATATTAGGGCCAGGGATATTAGGGCCAGGGATATTAGGGCCAGAGATATTAGGGCCAGGGATATTAGGGCCAGGGATATTACGGTCAGGGATATTAGGGCCAGGGATATAATGGCCAGGGATATTAGGGCCAGGCATATTATGGCCAGGGATATTAGGGCCAGGGATATTAGGGCCAGGGATATTAGGGCCAGGGATATTAGGGCCAGGGATATTAAGGCCAGGGATATTAGGGCCAGGGATATTAGGGCCAGGGATATTATGGCCAGCGATATTAGGGCCAGGGATATTAGGGCCTAGGATATTAGGGCCAGGGATATTAGGGCCAGAAATATTAGGGCCAGGGATATTAGGGCCAGGGATATTAGGGCCAGGGATATTACGGCCAGGGATATCAGGTCCACGGATATTACGGCCAGGGATATTAGGGCCAGGGATATTAGGGCCAGAGATATTAGGGCCAGGGATATTAGGGCCAGGGATATTAGGGCCAGGGTTATTAGGGCCAGGGTTATTAAGGCCAGGGATATTAGGGCCAGGGATATTAGGGCCAGGGATATTAGGGCCAGGGATATTAGGGCCAGGGATATTAGGGCCAGGGATATTAGGGTCAGGGATATTAGGGCCAGGGATATTAGGGCCAGGGATATTAGGGCAAGGGATATTAGGGCCAGGGATATTAGGGCCAGGGATATTAGTGCCAGGGATATTAGGGCCAGGGATATTAGGTCCAGGGATATTAGGGCCAGGGATATTAGGTCCAGGGATATTAGGGCCAGGGATATTAGGGCCATGGATATGAGGGCAAGGGATATTAGGGCCAGGGATATTAGGTCCAGGGATATTAGGGCCAGGGATATTAGGACCAGGGATATTAGGGCCAGGGATATTAGGGCCAGGGATATTAGGTCCACGGATATTACCGCCAGAGATATTAGGGCGAGGGATATTAGGGCCAGGGATATTAGGGCCAGGGATATTAGGGTCATGGATATTAGGGCCAGGGATATTAGGGCCAGGGATATTTGGGCCAGGGATATTAGGGCCACGGATATTAGGGCCAGGGATATTAGGGCCAGGGATATTAGGGCCAGAGATATTAGGGCCAGGGATATTAGGGCCAGGGATATTACGGTCAGGGATATTAGGGCCAGGGATATAATGGCCAGGGATATTAGGGCCAGGCATATTATGGCCAGGGATATTTGGGCCAGGGATATTAGGGCCACGGATATTAGGGCCAGGGATATTAGGGCCAGGGGAATTAGGGCCAGAGATATTAGGGCCAGGGATATTAGGGCCAGGGATATTGGGGCCAGGGATATTAGGGCCAGGGATTTTAGGGCAAGGGATATTAGGGCCAGGGATATTAGGGCCAGGGATATTAGTGCCAGGGATATTAGGGCCAGGGATATTAGGTCCTGGGATATTAGGGCCAGGGATATTAGGTCCAGGGATATTAGTGCCAGGGATATTAGGGCCATGGATATTAGGGCCAGGGATATTAGGGCCAGGGATATTAGGTCCAGGGATATTAGGGCCAGGGATATTAGGGCCAGGGATATTAGGGCCAGGGATATTAGGGCCAGGGATATTAGGTCCACGGATATTACGGCCAGAGATATTAGGGCGAGGGATATTAGGGCCAGGGATATTAGGGCCAGGGATATTAGGGTCAGGGATATTAGGGCCAGGGATATTAGGGCCAGGGATATTTGGGCCAGGGATATTAGGGCCACGGATATTAGGGCCAGGGATATTAGGGCCAGGGGAATTAGGGCCAGAGATATTAGGGCCAGGGATATTAGGGCCAGGGATATTATGGTCAGGGATATTAGGGCCAGGGATATAATGGCCAGGGATTTTAGGGCCAGGGATATTAGGGCCAGAGATATTAGGGCCAGGGATATTAGGGCCAGGGATATTACGGTCAGGGATATTAGGGCCAGGGATATAATGGCCAGGGATATTAGGGCCAGGCATATTATGGCCAGGGATATTAGGGCCAGGGATATTAGGGCCAGGGATATTAGGGCCAGGGATATTAGGGCCAGGGATATTAAGGCCAGGGATATTAGATCCAGGGATATTAGGGCCACGGATTTTATGGCCAGCGATATTAGGGCCAGGGATATTAGGGCCAGGGATATTAGGGCCAGGGATATTAGGGCCAGAAATATTAGGGCCAGGGATATTAGGGCCAGGGATATTAGGGCCAGGGATATTAGGGCCAGGGATATTAGGGCCAGGGATATTAGGTCCACCGATATTATGGCCAGGGATATTAGGGCCAGGGATATTAGGGCCAGAGATATTAGGGCCAGGGATATTAGGGCCAGGGATATTAGGGCCAGGGTTATTAGGGACAGGGTTATTAAGGCCAGGGATATTAGGGCCAGGGATATTAGGGCCAGGGATATTAGGGCCAGGGATATTAGGGCCAGGGATATTGGGGCCAGGGATATTAGGGCCAGGGATTTTAGGGCAAGGGATATTAGGGCCAGGGATATTAGGGCCAGGGATATTAGTGCCAGGGATATTAGGGCCAGGGATATTAGGTCCTGGGATATTAAGGCCAGGGATATTAGGTCCAGGGATATTAGTGCCAGGGATATTAGGGCCATGGATATTAGGGCCAGGGATATTAGGGCCAGGGATATTAGGTCCAGGAATATTAGGGCCAGGGATATTAGGGCCAGGGATATTAGGGCGAGGGATATTAGGGCCAGGGATATTAGGTCCACGGATATTACGGCCAGAGATATTAGGGCGAGGGATATTAGGGCCAGGGATATTAGGGCCAGGGATATTAGGGTCAGGGATATTAGGGCCAGGGATATTAGGGCCAGGGATATTTGGGCCAGGGATATTAGGGCCACGGATATTAGGGCCAGGGATATTAGGGCCAGGGGAATTAGGGCCAGAGATATTAGGGCCAGGGATATTAGGGCCAGGGATATTACGGTCAGGGATATTAGGGCCAGGGATATAATGGCCAGGGATATTAGGGCCAGGCATATTATGGCCAGGGATATTAGGGCCAGGGATATTAGGGCCAGGGATATTAGGGCCAGGGATATTAGGGCCAGGGATATTAAGGCCAGGGATATTAGGGCCAGGGATATTAGGGCCAGGGATATTATGGCCAGCGATATTAGGGCCAGGGATATTAGGGCCAAGGATATTAGGGCCAGGGATATTAGGGCCAGAAATATTAGGGCCAGGGATATTAGGGCCAGGGATATTAGGGCCAGGGATATTACGGCCAGGGATATCAGGTCCACGGATATTACGGCCAGGGATATTAGGGCCAGGGATATTAGGGCCAGAGATATTAGGGCCAGGGATATTAGGGCCAGGGATATTAGGGCCAGGGTTATTAGGGCCAGGGTTATTAAGGCCAGGGATATTAGGGCCAGGGATATTAGGGCCAGGGATATTAGGGCCAGGGATATTAGGGCCAGGGATATTAGGGCCAGGGTTATTAGGGCCAGGGTTATTAAGGCCAGGGATATTAGGGCCAGGGATATTAGGGCCAGGGATATTAGGGCCAGGGATATTAGGGCCAGGGATATTAGGGCCAGGGATATTAGGGCCAGGGATATTAGGGCCAGGGATATTAGGGCAAGGGATATTAGGGCCAGGGATATTAGGGCCAGGGATATTAGTGCCAGGGATATTAGGGCCAGGGATATTAGGTCCAGGGATATTAGGGCCAGGGATATTAGGTCCAGGGATATTAGGGCCAGGGATATTAGGGCCATGGATATTAGGGCCAGGGATATTAGGGCCAGGGTTATTAGGGCCAGGGATATTAGGGCCAGGGATATTAGGGCCAGGGATATTAGGGCCAGGGATATTAGGGCCAGGGATATTAGGGCCAGGGATATTAGGGCCAGGGATATTAGGGCCAGGGATTTTAGGGCAAGGGATATTAGGGCCAGGGATATTAGGGCCAGGGATATTAGGGCCAGGGATATTAGGTCCAGGGATATTAGGGCCAGGGATATTAGGGCCAGGGATATTAGGACCAGGGATATCAGGGCCAGGAATATGAGGGCCAGGGATATTAGGGCCAGGGATATTAGGGCCAGGGATATTAGGGCCAGGGATATTAGGGCCAGGGATATTAGGGCCAGAGATATTAGGGCCAGGGATATTAGGGCCAGGGAGATTAGGGCCAGCATTATTAGGGACAGGGATATTAGTGCCAGGGATATTATGGCCAGGGATATTAGGCGCCAGGGATATTAGGGCAAGGGATATTAGGGCCAGGGATATTAGGGCCAGGGATATTAGGGTCAGGGATATTAGGGCCAGGGATATTAGGGCCAGGGATATTTGGGCCAGGGATATTAGGGCCACGGATATTAGGGCCAGGGATATTAGGGCCAGGGATATTAGGGCCAGAGATATTAGGGCCAGGGATATTAGGGCCATGGATATTACGGTCATGGATATTAGGGCCAGGGATATAATGGCTAGAGATATTAGGGAAAGGCATATTATGTCCAGGGATATTAGGGCCAGGGATATTAGGGCCAGGGATATTAGGGCCAGGGATATTAGGGCCAGGGATATTAATGCCAGGGATATTAGGGCCAGGGATATTAGGGCCAGGGATATTATGGCCAGTGATATTAGGGCCAGGGATATTAGGGCCAGGGATATTAGGGCCAGGGATATTAGGGCCAGGGATATTAGGTCCAGGGATATTAGGGCCAGGGATATTAGGGCCAGGGATATTAGGGCCAGGGATATTAGGGCCAGGGATATTAGGTCCACAGATATTACGGCCAGAGATATTAGGGCGAGGGATATTAGGGCCAGGGATATTAGGGCCAGGGATATTAGGGTCAGGGATATTAGGGCCATGGATATTAGGGCCAGGGATATATGGGCCAGGGATATTAGGACCACGGATATTAGGGCCAGGGATATTAGGGCCAGGGATATTAGGGCCAGAGATATTAGGGCCAGGGATATTAGGGCCAGGGATATTACGGTCAGGGATATTAGGGCCAGGGATATAATGGGCAGGGATATTATGGCCAGGCATATTATGGCCAGGGATATTAGGGCCAGGGATATTAGGGCCAGGGATATTAGGGCCAGGGATATTAGGGCCAGGGATATTAAGGCCAGGGATATTAGGGCCAGGGATATTAGGGCCAGGGATATTATGGCCAGCGATATTAGGGCCAGGGATATTAGGGCCTAGGATATTAGGGCCAGGGATATTAGGGCCAGAAATATTAGGGCCAGGGATATTAGGGCCAGGGATATTAGGGCCAGGGATATTACGGCCAGGGATATCAGGTCCACGGATATTACGGCCAGGGATATTAGGGCCAGGGATATTAGGGCCAGAGATATTAGGGCCAGGGATATTAGGGCCAGGGATATTAGGGCCAGGGTTATTAGGGCCAGGGTTATTAAGGCCAGGGATATTAGGGCCAGGGATATTAGGGCCAGGGATATTAGGGCCAGGGATATTAGGGCCAGGGATATTAGGGCCAGGGATATTAGGGTCAGGGATATTAGGGCCAGGGATATTAGGGCCAGGGATATTAGGGCAAGGGATATTAGGGCCAGGGATATTAGGGCCAGGGATATTAGTGCCAGGGATATTAGGGCCAGGGATATTAGGTCCAGGGATATTAGGGCCAGGGATATTAGGGCCATGGATATTAGGGCCAGGGATATTAGGGCCAGGGATATTAGGGCCAGGGATATTAGGGCCAGGGATATTAGGGCCAGCGATATTAGGGCCAGGGATATTAGGGCCAGGGATATTAGGGCCAGGGATATTAGAGCCAGGCATATTAGGGCCAGGGATATTAGGACCAGGTATATTAGGGCCAGGGATATTAGGGCCAGGGATATTAGGGCCAGGGATATTAGGGCCAGGGATATTAGGGCCAGGGATATTAGGGCCAGGGATATTAGGGCCAGGGATATTAGGGCCAGGGATATTTGGGCCAGGGATATTAGGGCCACGGATATTAGGACCAGGGATATTAGGGCCAGGGATATTAGGGCCAGAGATATTAGGGCCAGGGATATTAGGGCCAGGGATATTATGGTCAGGGATATTAGGGCCAGGGATATAATGGCCAGGGATATTAGGGCCAGGCATATTATGGCCAGGGATATTAGGGCCAGGGATATTAGGGCCAGGGATATTAGGGCCAGGGATATTAGGGCCAGGGATATTAAGGCCAAGGATATTAGGGCCAGGGATATTATGGCCAGGGATATTAGGGCCAGGGATATTAGGGCCAGGGATATTATGGCCAGGGATATCAGGTCCACGGATATTACGGCCAGGGATATTAGGGCCAGGGATATTAGGGCCAGAGATATTAGGGCCAGGGATATTAGGGCCAGGGATATTAGGGCCAGGGTTATTAGGGCCAGGGATATTAGGGCCAGGGATATTATGGCCAGGGATATTATGGAAGGGATATTAAGCCTGGGATATTAGGGCCAGGTATATTAGGGCCAGGGATATTAGGACCAGGGATATAAGGGCCAGGGATATTAGGGCCAGGGATATTATGGCCAGGGATATTAGGGCCAGGGATATTAGGGCCAGGGATATTGGGGCCAGGGATATTAGGGCCAGGGATATTAGGGCCAGGGATATTAGGGCCAGGAATATTAGGGCCAGGGATATTAGGGCCAGGGATTTTAGGGCCAGGGATATTAGGGCCAGGGATATTAGGGCCAGGGATATTAGGGCCAGGGATATCAGGGCCAGGGATATCAGGGCCAGGGATATTAGGGCCAGGGATATTAGCGCCAGGGATATTAGGGCCAGGGATTTTAGGGCCAGGGATATTAGGGCCAGGGATATTATGGCCAGGGATATTATGGCTAGGGATATGAGGGCCAGGGATATGAGGGCCAGGGATATTAGGGCCAGGGATATTAGGGCCAGGGATTTTAGGGCCAGGGATATTAGGGCCAGGGATATTAGGGCCAGGGATATTAGGGCCAGGGATATTAGGGCCAGGGATATTAGGGCCAGGGATATTAGGGCCAGGGATATTAGGGCCAGGGATATTAGGGCCAGGGATATTAGGGCCAGGGATATTAGGGCCAGGGATATTAGGGCCAGGGATATTAGGGCCAGGGATATTAGGGCCAGGGATATTAGGGCCAGGGATATTAGGCCCAGTGATATTAGGGCCAGGGATTTTAGGGCAAGGGATATTAGGGACAGGGATATTAGGGCCAGGGATATTAGGGCCAGGGATGTTAGGTCCACTAATATTAGGGCCAGGGATATTAGGGCCAGGGATATTAGGGCCAGGGATATTAGGGCCAGGGATATTAGGGCCAGGGTTATTAGGGCCAGGGATATTAGGGCCAGGGATATTAGGGCCAGGGATATTAGGGACAGGGATATTAGGGCCAGGGATATTAGGGCCAGGGATATTAGGGCCAGGGATATTAGGGCCAGGGATATTAGGGCCATGGATTTTAGGGCAAGGGATATTAGGGCCAGGGATATTAGGGCCAGGGATATTAGGGCCAGGGATATTAGGTCCAGGGATATTAGGGCCAGGGATATTAGGGCCAGGGATATTAGGACCAGGGATATCAGGGCCAGGAATATTAGGGCCAGGGATATTATGGCCAGGGATATTAGGGCCAGGGATATTAGGGCCAGGGATATTAGGGCCAGGGATATTAGGGCCAGGGATATTAGGGCCAGGGAGATTAGGGCCAGCATTATTAGGGACAGGGATATTAGTGCCAGGGATATTATGGCCAGGGATATTAGGCGCCAGGGATATTAGGGCAAGGGATATTAGGGCCAGGGATATTAGGGCCAGGGATATTAGGGTCAGGGATATTAGGGCCAGGGATATTAGGGCCAGGGATATTTGGGCCAGGGATATTAGGGCCACGGATATTAGGGCCAGGGATATTAGGGCCAGGGATATTAGGGCCAGAGATATTAGGGCCAGGGATATTAGGGCCACGGATATTACGGTCAGGGATATTAGGGCCAGGGATATAATGGCTAGAGATATTAGGGAAAGGCATATTATGTCCAGGGATATTAGGGCCAGGGATATTAGGGCCAGGGATATTAGGGCCAGGGATATTAGGGCCAGGGATATTAATGCCAGGGATATTAGGGCCAGGGATATTAGGGCCAGGGATATTATGGCCAGTGATATTAGGGCCAGGGATATTAGGGCCAGGGATATTAGGGCCAGGGATATTAGGGCCAGGGATATTAGGTCCAGGGATATTAGGGCCAGGGATATTAGGGCCAGGGATATTAGGGCCAGGGATATTAGGTCCACGGATATTACGGCCAGAGATATTAGGGCGAGGGATATTAGGGCCAGGGATATTAGGGCCAGGGATATTAGGGTCAGGGATATTAGGGCCAGGGATATTAGGGCCAGGGATATTAGGGCCAGGGATATTAGGTCCAGGGATATTAGGGCCAGGGATATTAGGGCCAGGGATATTAGGGCCAGGGATATTAATGCCAGGGATATTAGGGCCAGGGATATTAGGGCCAGGGATATTATGGCCAGTGATATTAGGGCCAGGGATATTAGGGCCAGGGATATTAGGGCCAGGGATATTAGGGCCAGGGATATTAGGTCCAGGGATATTAGGGCCAGGGATATTAGGGCCAGGGATATTAGGGCCAGGGATATTATGGCCAGTGATATTAGGGCCAGGGATATTAGGGCCAGGGATATTAGGGCCAGGGATATTAGGGCCAGGGATATTAGGTCCAGGGATATTAGGGCCAGGGATATTAGGGCCAGGGATATTAGGGCCAGGGATATTAGGTCCACGGATATTACGGCCAGAGATATTAGGGCGAGGGATATTAGGGCCAGGGATATTAGGGCCAGGGATATTAGGGTCAGGGATATTAGGGCCAGGGATATTAGGGCCAGGGATATTAGGGCCAGGGATATTAGGTCCAGGGATATTAGGGCCAGGGATATTAGGGCCAGGGATATTAGGGCCAGGGATATTAATGCCAGGGATATTAGGGCCAGGGATATTAGGGCCAGGGATATTATGGCCAGTGATATTAGGGCCAGGGATATTAGGGCCAGGGATATTAGGGCCAGGGATATTAGGGCCAGGGATATTAGGTCCAAGGATATTAGGGCCAGGGATATTAGGGCCAGGGATATTAGGGCCAGGGATATTAGGTCCACGGATATTACGGCCAGAGATATTAGGGCGAGGGATATTAGGGCCAGGGATATTAGGGCCAGGGATATTAGGGTCAGGGATATTAGGGCCATGGATATTAGGGCCAGGGATATTTGGGCCAGGGATATTAGGACCACGGATATTAGGGCCAGGGATATTAGGGCCAGGGATATTAGGGCCAGAGATATTAGGGCCAGGGATATTAGGGCCAGGGATATTACGGTCAGGGATATTAGGGCCAGGGATATAATGGCCAGGGATATTAGGGCCAGGCATATTATGGCCAGGGATATTAGGGCCAGGGATATTAGGGCCAGGGATATTAGGGCCAGGGATATTAGGGCCAGGGATATTAAGGCCAGGGATATTAGGGCCAGGGATATTAGGGCCAGGGATATTATGGCCAGCGATATTAGGGCCAGGGATATTAGGGCCAAGGATATTAGGGCCAGGGATATTAGGGCCAGAAATATTAGGGCCAGGGATATTAGGGCCAGGGATATTAGGGCCAGGGATATTACGGCCAGGGATATCAGGTCCACGGATATTACGGCCAGGGATATTAGGGCCAGGGATATTAGGGCCAGAGATATTAGGGCCAGGGATATTAGGGCCAGGGATATTAGGGCCAGGGTTATTAGGGCCAGGGTTATTAAGGCCAGGGATATTAGGGCCAGGGATATTAGGGCCAGGGATATTAGGGCCAGGGATATTAGGGCCAGGGATATTAGGGCCAGGGTTATTAGGGCCAGGGTTATTAAGGCCAGGGATATTAGGGCCAGGGATATTAGGGCCAGGGATATTAGGGCCAGGGATATTAGGGCCAGGGATATTGGGGCCAGGGATATTATGGCCAGGGATATTAGGGCCAGGGATATTAGGGCCAGGGATATTAGGGCCAGGGATTTTAGGGCAAGGGATATTAGGGCCAGGGATATTAGGGCCAGGGATATTAGTGCCAGGGTTATTAGGGCCAGGGATATTAGGTCCAGGGATAGTAGGGCCAGGGATATTAGGTCCAGGGATATTAGGGCCAGGGATATTAGGGCCATGGATATTAGGGCCAGGGATATTAGGGCCAGGGATATTAGGGCCAGGGATATTAGGGCCAGGGATATTAGGGCCAGCGATATTAGGGCCAGGGATATTAGGGCCAGGGATATTAGGGCCAGGGATATTAGAGCCAGGCATATTAGGGCCAGGGATATTAGGACCAGGTATATTAGGGCAGGGATATTAGGGCCAGGGATATTAGGGCCAGGGATATTAGGGCCAGGGATATTAGGGCCAGGGATATTAGGGCCAGGGATATTAGGGCCAGGGATATTAGGGCCAGGGATATTTGGGCCAGGGATATTAGGGCCACGGATATTAGGACCACGGATATTAGGGCCAGGGATATTAGGGCCAGAGATATTAGGGCCAGGGATATTAGGGCCAGGGATATTACGGTCAGGGATATTAGGGCCAGGGATATAATGGCCAGGGATATTAGGGCCAGGCATATTATGGCCAGGGATATTAGGACCAGGGATATTAGGGCCAGGGATATTAGGGCCAGGGTTATTAGGGCCAGGGATATTAGGGCCAGGGATATTAGGGCCAGGGATATTAGGGCCAGGGATATTAGGGCCAGGGATATTAGGGCCAGGGATATTAGGGCCAGGGATATTAGGGCCAGGGATATTAGGGCCAGGGATTTTAGGGCAAGGGATATTAGGGCCAGGGATATTAGGGCCAGGGATATTAGGGCCAGGGATATTAGGTCCAGGGATATTAGGGCCAGGGATATTAGGGCCAGGGATATTAGGACCAGGGATATCAGGGCCAGGAATATTAGGGCCAGGGATATTAGGGCCAGGGATATTAGGGCCAGGGATATTAGGGCCAGGGATATTAGGGCCAGGGATATTAGGGCCAGGGATATTAGGGCCAGGGAGATTAGGGCCAGCATTATTAGGGACAGGGATATTAGTGCCAGGGATATTATGGCCAGGGATATTAGGCGCCAGGGATATTAGGGCAAGGGATATTAGGGCCAGGGATATTAGGGCCAGGGATATTAGGGTCAGGGATATTAGGGCCAGGGATATTAGGGCCAGGGATATTTGGGCCAGGGATATTAGGGCCACGGATATTAGGGCCAGGGATATTAGGGCCAGGGATATTAGGGCCAGAGATATTAGGGCCAGGGATATTAGGGCCACGGATATTACGGTCAGGGATATTAGGGCCAGGGATATAATGGCTAGAGATATTAGGGAAAGGCATATTATGTCCAGGGATATTAGGGCCAGGGATATTAGGGCCAGGGATATTAGGGCCAGGGATATTAGGGCCAGGGATATTAATGCCAGGGATATTAGGGCCAGGGATATTAGGGCCAGGGATATTATGGCCAGTGATATTAGGGCCAGGGATATTAGGGCCAGGGATATTAGGGCCAGGGATATTAGGGCCAGGGATATTAGGTCCAGGGATATTAGGGCCAGGGATATTTGGGCCAGGGATATTAGGGCCAGGGATATTAGGGTCAGGGATATTAGGGCCATGGATATTAGGGCCAGGGATATTTGGGCCAGGGATATTAGGACCACGGATATTAGGGCCAGGGATATTAGGGCCAGGGATATTAGGGCCAGAGATATTAGGGCCAGGGATATTAGGGCCAGGGATATTACGGTCAGGGATATTAGGGCCAGGGATATAATGGCCAGGGATATTAGGGCCAGGCATATTATGGCCAGGGATATTAGGGCCAGGGATATTAGGGCCAGGGATATTAGGGCCAGGGATATTAGGGCCAGGGATATTAAGGCCAGGGATATTAGGGCCAGGGATATTAGGGCCAGGGATATTATGGCCAGCGATATTAGGGCCAGGGATATTAGGGCCAAGGATATTAGGGCCAGGGATATTAGGGCCAGAAATATTAGGGCCAGGGATATTAGGGCCAGGGATATTAGGGCCAGGGATATTACGGCCAGGGATATCAGGTCCACGGATATTACGGCCAGGGATATTAGGGCCAGGGATATTAGGGCCAGAGATAATAGGGCCAGGGATATTAGGGCCAGGGATATTAGGGCCAGGGTTATTAGGGCCAGGGTTATTAAGGCCAGGGATATTAGGGCCAGGGATATTAGGGCCAGGGATATTAGGGCCAGGGATATTAGGGCCAGGGATATTAGGGCCAGGGATATTAGGGCCAGGGATATTAGGGCCAGGGATATTAGGGCAAGGGATATTAGGGCCAGGGATATTAGGGCCAGGGATATTAGTGCCAGGGATATTAGGGCCAGGGATATTAGGTCCAGGGATATTAGGGCCAGGGATATTAGGTCCAGGGATATTAGGGCCAGGGATATTAGGGCCATGGATATTAGGGCCAGGGATATTAGGGCCAGGGTTATTAGGGCCAGGGATATTAGGGCCAGGGATATTAGGGCCAGGGATATTAGGGCCAGGGATATTAGGGCCAGGGATATTAGGGCCAGGGATATTAGGGCCAGGGATATTAGGGCCAGGGATTTTAGGGCAAGGGATATTAGGGCCAGGGATATTAGGGCCAGGGATATTAGGGCCAGGGATATTAGGTCCAGGGATATTAGGGCCAGAGATATTAGGGCCAGGGATATTAGGACCAGGGATATCAGGGCTAGGAATATGAGGGCCAGGGATATTAGGGCCAGGGATATTAGGGCCAGGGATATTAGGGCCAGGGATATTAGGGCCAGGGATATTAGGGCCAGGGATATTAGGGCCAGGGAGATTAGGGCCAGCATTATTAGGGACAGGGATATTAGTGCCAGGGATATTATGGCCAGGGATATTAGGCGCCAGGGATATTAGGGCAAGGGATATTAGGGCCAGGGATATTAGGGCCAGGGATATTAATGCCAGGGATATTAGGGCCAGGGATATTAGGGCCAGGGATATTAGGGCCAGGGATATTAGGGCCAGGGATATTAATGCCAGGGATATTAGGGCCAGGGATATTAGGGCCAGGGATATTATGGCCAGTGATATTAGGGCCAGGGATATTAGGGCCAGGGATATTAGGGCCAGGGATATTAGGGCCAGGGATATTAGGTCCAGGGATATTAGGGCCAGGGATATTAGGGCCAGGGATATTAGGGCCAGGGATATTAGGGCCAGGGATATTAGGTCCACGGATATTACGGCCAGAGATATTAGGGCGAGGGATATTAGGGCCAGGGATATTAGGGCCAGGGATATTAGGGTCAGGGATATTAGGGCCATGGATATTAGGGCCAGGGATATTTGGGCCAGGGATATTAGGACCACGGATATTAGGGCCAGGGATATTAGGGCCAGGGATATTAGAGCCAGAGATATTAGGGCCAGGGATATTAGGGCCAGGGATATTACGGTCAGGGATATTAGGGCCAGGGATATAATGGCCAGGGATATTAGGGCCAGGCATATTATGGCCAGGGATATTAGGGCCAGGGATATTAGGGCCAGGGATATTAGGGCCAGGGATATTAGGGCCAGGGATATTAAGGCCAGGGATATTTTGGCCAGGGATATTAGGGCCAGGGATATTATGGCCAGCGATATTAGGGCCAGGGATATTAGGGCCTAGGATATTAGGGCCAGGGATATTAGGGCCAGAAATATTAGGGCCAGGGATATTAGGGCCAGGGATATTAGGGCCAGGGATATTACGGCCAGGGATATCAGGTCCACGGATATTACGGCCAGGGATATTAGGGCCAGGGATAT